>NC_083613.1:16497712-16707712 GCF_963584025.1 Labrus mixtus
ACCAAAGCCATAGCCTTGAAACCTGCAGTTCTTTAAATGTCCGCTAGAGGCATACTGCAGCGTAAATACAAGCAGTTCTTCAAATGTCCGCTAGAGGCAGACTGCAGAGTAAATACCTGCAGTTCTTCAAATGTCCACTAGAGGCAGACTGCAGAGTAAATACATGCAGTTCATTGAGTGTCCACTAGAGGCAGACTGCAGAGTAAATACATGCAGTTCATTGAGTGTCCACTAGAGGCAGACTGCAGAGTAAATACATGCAGTTCATTGAGTGTCCACTAGAGGCAGACTGCAGAGTAAATACCTGCAGTTCATTGAGTGTCCACTAGAGGCAGACTGCAGAGTAAATACAAGTGGGCGCGCACTGTAGCTGTTCCCACTCAACGTTCTTGAAGCCAAAATACGCCGCTTAGGGGCGCTTCCATCTTGCGATTTTGACGTCATTTGGAGCCAGAGTCTGCGCAGTAGGGTCCGGGGGCAGGAGGCCTGGTAACACGCCCCGCCCACTTAGCATACTGCCCTGATGACTTACGCAGCCCAGCTACGCCGAAAGCGCTCTGCCGGTCTACAAGTCTTATTATGAAGAAATGTGTAAGTACAGTCTATGGTTAGAACATGTTAGCGCTTTAGAGTCGTGTGCAAGCAAAAGGCCCATGTGCATCCAACTCCTCAAGAACTAGGGGGACAGAATCAACTAGTAATAGCCTGACTAAGGCAGTGACCATCACAGGTGCCCCTTTTTGAATCCGAGGTTTAATAAAGATATAATATCTTAACGAAATTAAATACGCTACATCAGTTTGCCTTGAAGCACTTCTTACTACTTCCACACGGTTGTGTGGCAGGTCCGCTCCTGGCCACAGGGGGCGCTGTGCTTCTGTATTCATATTTTCTGCTTGTCAAATACAGTCACATGACAGCTTCCTGTAGCCTTATCAACAAAGACTCCTCGCCTTCAGGATAACTTTTCTCCGTTGTTCCTGTACGGTACAAACAGGTCGGGATGTGTCTCAGATAACACCGCTGTGTGTTAACATCGCTCCTTGTTGTTTTAGGACAGAGACAAAGCACAGAGCGGAAGTTTAAAAAATGTCGGCCGCCGTGGACTTCCACTCTCAGATCGCCTCCATCATGGAGGTGCTGGCTAACGCGGCCGTGGCGGAGATCTGTAAGGTGGTAGACGACGGCTACGCGGTGGTTCACCTGGAGATGACCCGCAGCCAGAAGGAGAGCGAGTTCCTGCGGAGGAAGATCAAACTGCTGGAGCTGCAGGTCGCCCGGTACCGAGCCGAGAGGGTGAAGGCGGCGGAGGGATCTGTGAACAGCCGCTTCCATGGGGTCCGCCTCTTCAGCCGGCAGAGCAGAGACTCAGCGGCCGGTAAGAAGCCCCGACACCCGGCTGTTACTCACAGTTAAACACCGGTCAGAAAACTGTTCAGAAAGCTTCTAATATACAACAGTTTAATATAGCTAACAATGTACAAGTTCAACATAATCCAAGAGGGCTTTCACCAGAACATAGTCCAGTTTATATATTGTATGTGCTTAACTCTGTTTTAATTAATAATCTATGACGGAGTGTAAGAGCTACATTGAAGGACAACAAATCAGATAATAAAGAGGTTATACTACAAGAATTAAGTGTAAAAAGTTGTACTTTCTGAATAATATATATCCAATATTAATAGATAAAAGACATAATTTAAAATACTAATATTGTTTAATAACATCACAGTACAGACATGGATTCATCAGCCATGATCAGACTCTCACAGGTGGTTCATGTAAGTGTTATTAATGTGTTTCTCCTCCTCCGGTTACCCATCAGGCCCCTCTCTGCAGGGCAGGACCAGGTTTTTGAATCGGGGTCCAGCAGCCCAGCAGTCTCTGCAGAAGACCCCCCCTATAATCCTGGACCAGGACCCTGATCAGGAGGTCGTCACCACCACTAAAACTGAGGTGATTATAGCAGAGCGCACAGACAGAAAACAACGTCTTCATGCAGGTCTATGGCTCCAATAACACATACTAAAGTGCTGCCTACTACGTACTCAAACAGTGCATACTGCGTACTAGCCTGACGGTAAATATGCAGTTAGCAACATACTCAACTAAAGGTCACAGTAACAGTCCATCAGAAACATGGACCTGATCCTTCAGGCTTCGACTTTGGTTGTGGCTTTTTGAATCTGTGTTTTGCGTTTGTGTTGTGGCTTTTTCAAATTGTTTTGCATTCGCCTGACGTCTCCCAGCCACTGTATTAATGTTTCACCCAAACAACATCTGTTTAAGCCGTTTTCACATATGCACTCCGGATAATATCTAGATAATTACAGGAGGACCGCGCCGGAGATTCTCCCGACCTAGCCGTTCACATATGCTCCTCACAGCGGGGGACTTTCCCTGTCAGAGGTGGGGGGGGGGATCGGGGGATTTCCTGAGGTAGGATGTGACGTAAATAAACAACGCAGAAGTAGCGGCCGAAGCAACAGAGTCCCCTACACAACGTTATAATGAGAATATTTGCCTTTATATCAATGCTATGTGTAGTCCAATGGAATGAAAACATCCACAAAAAAGAGGAGAACAACATACTGACGAACAGAAAACATAATGCAGCCGTTTAATTATGTGCACAGAGATCGTAGAGGTCGCGTGGAGACACTTTAGCCGGTCACTATATAAACGTCACTCGGGTCCCATTGGCTCGAATTGAAATCTCTGGAGTATATGCAGCCGCGTTCAGACATCAGCTCACTCGGATTTTCTGCAGAAAAAATACTAGGGGTCTGGCCGGAGAAACTCTGGCTAAAGTCCGGTGAAAAATGCAGCTGTTTGCGTTCACACATAGCCTAAAGAACCTCCGGGTAGCCAAATCTCCGGAGTTTTTCAGGAGATTTCCGTATGTGTGAAAAGGGTTTGTTCAGTGTTTAACCTTCAGATCTCTAGACTCATGTCTTGAAATATATCTGGGCGTGTTTTATATCTTTAAACTATTTACAGTATAAACTCTGTAAAAGGAGCCTTCACTCTACCTACTTTGTCCACAGGGGGCGCCATAGTCCACACAAACTGAACAGCTGCTGTAAATAAAAAATGAAATGTTTGATAATGATGCTTTTTGGTGAAACACTTCAAGAGGGAAGTCATGTATTGACTGCCTAACCTTATCTACTCTAAAAAAAATTGTTTAAGCAATTAAAGCGATATTTGAATTTTTTTTCCTAATCCAGTCCATGACTGGATTGCATAATTTAATCTTTTAAACAACCTGAATTCAAGATTTAATCCTGTTGAGCATAAAGTAAGGCAATGATGTGTTGAATAAGTGTCCAAAGTGAGGTTGGAAAAACTGTCTCTGCTTTTTATATAAAAAAAGAAAACAGAGTTTAAAAAAACCTTCTAATGTCTGAAAGTGAAAATTGAAATAATTCTTATTTATCCATGTAAACAATAAGCTGCAGGTTTAATAAAGATTTATAATATGAAAACAGCAGACATGATGAATTTGTGCTCTGATCAGATCAGGTCGTGATCCGTTTGTGTCTCAGTCTGCAGAGCCTGAGGAGGAGGAGGAGCTGCTCATAGTGAAGGTGGAGGGAGCCACTGAGACCGCCACCGCCCACCAGGAGGCGTCATCGAACCCCTGCATCAACAGAGGAGACATCGACCCCCCCACATCGCTCCCCACCACCTCAAAGGACGGCGGAAGACAGCTCAGTGAAATGGAGGTCAGTGGATCTGACGTCGTCACCTTTGTTGTCAGCAGGACACCTGAGACTGACCGCAGAGACCCCGCCCACTGTTCACTGATCACAGGAAGTGAAGTAAGAGCAGGGGGCGCTGAAGTGACGGCTTCCTGTGATGGTGTAAGAGACGGCAGGAGGGAGAAGGCGTTGTCTCTGTTAAAGGTGATAGTGATTGATGGAGGGGGGGAGGGGTCAGGTGAGACTCAGAGAGGGAGTGACAGACATGAACAAAAATCTGCCATGATGCAGCGTGCTGGGCAGGTCAAAAGGTCAGTCCTTCCTCCCAGTGACCCCATTGGACCATCCAGAGGAGGCTCTGCCTCCAGCATTAGCCTCTCCAGTAACCCCCCAGGTGTTTCTCTGCCCCGCCCAGCGAGCCTCCACAGACCCGCCCCCAGAGGCCTCCACCTGGCCTTCTACCACGCAGCCACAATGGAGCGTCCATACGACTGCACCCGCTGCACAAAGCGTTTCTTCCTGGAGTCGGACCTGCAGAAGGTCTACTTTGTATTCATAGAAACTGAACTCACAAACATGTCAACTTTTTCACTTCATTCTTTACAACTTTATATTCTAGTCTTTATTCACATGAATCATTGAACTGAAGAGAACAAGTTTGAGAGGATGCTCCATCTCTGCACGACCTGCAGTGACTCTCTGAATGAACCAAAGAGCATCGTTTGTGTAACAGACTCCTGCTGAGGATCTTTTGTATCATTAAATTATTAAATATTTTTGAAAATTTCCCTCACCTTGTTTATGTTTTTGTCAATGTATTTGTATATGTACAAAACAACTTTAGAATACACCACAGATCTTTTTTAACAAGCAGGGCGTCTGAGCTGCTTAAGTGTCTTAAACCTGCAGTATTTTTAAAGTCCAGCAGGGGGCGACTCCACCCGTTGTACAAAGCAGTCTGATTATCTAGAAGTCTATGATCAGATGTTCCTACTTGTCAGTTGATTTATTCCCTCAGTAAACATTTTCCTAATGAGGAAAGGGATCCCTACCATCCTATTTTTTTGGTACCCATCTGTTGGGGTGCCAAGAGTACCGATCCGACCCTAAAGGGTTCTTTGTTTACTGTGTCCCGTTCTTCTTCTTGAACATTTAACTTAATTAATAGCGGACTACACTGTGTTGGGCTGCTATGATGTCACACTATTACATAGCTGGCTCAGCTATATCCATCTGGCTTACACTCCACTTACCAAATAAGGGTACGTTTGGGCAAGTTTACCGTACCGAACTGTTCCAAACTGTACTAAACCAAACCCGACTGCTTGGTGGAAACGGGGTTTAACTATAAAGACAGAATCCATGTTTGAGAAGACTTTGTTTGAAATCTATTTTTAACTTTTATAGTTTGACCCTCATATCTGTTAAGATGGAGGAGGCGGAGCCTATGACCTATGCTGCAGCCAGTTGGCGGCGCTCCAAAGGCAAATGTTTGTGCTTCACTTTTTGGGAGTTGTGATATCAGCCATCTTCTTTTATACAGTCTGTGAAGAAAAACAGTAGACCACACATCAAGTGGTGGAGTCACTGTGACCACGCCCACTTAAAATTATTGAGTCATTGTTATCACCATCACTATTAACCCTTTATGGTCTATAGAAGTAAAAACCAGCATGTACATACAGTGTAAGAGCAGCTGTAGGAGTTCAAACTCCCGGATGAAATTTTCTCTCGTAGAAGAAGAAACATCTGAGACCATGTGAAATCTTGATTAACTTCTATTAAACATCCTCTTTATAATGTTTAACATGTAAACAAATATCTATACTCAGTGTTTTTTAATATGCCAATAAATCATATTTTCAAACAGTTTGATTTTATTGTGAAGCTGAAGTGATCGTCACTGTCAAAGCTGCAGTGTAAAGCAGTTTTGAAAATGTGGGATCATACTGAGCATATACATCTGAAACATAAACCCAGTGACTGCAACAATAATGAAACCCATCATGTGAGAGCACACTGTAACTTTGTGTCCTCTAAACACCTCCCTTCTCTTTCAGGCCCAGGGACGTCCGACACACCTGAGCAGCCCTCCGAGCGAGCGGGAAGAGAAGAAGGAGGTGACAGGTATTTGTCAGTCTATCTGTGACATCATATCCTGTAGTGGACCATTGAAACATTTTAACCTGCACTGATAGCTTCATACAGCAGCAGTGATGGTTCATTATTCAGGGTATAACAGGGTTTTTCCTGTATAGAGAATTTTTTGGCGCCCCCCAAAGAGGTTTTACCCAGCGCCAAAGGAAAATCTCGAGCGCCAAAAGAAAAGAAAGACAATTCAAATTGCAAATCAAATCCTCTGTGAATGTATGTTAAAAATGTCAATACATTAAACGACTGTTGAACAAGCAGAACATAAACTTAAATACGACGTCTCTGACTTCTAGCAGTCATCTCCCCTCTCATCCATTTACGCATGTGGCTCCCGCTGGATAGCCAGCTGATTGACTGTTAGTTTCTTTTGACTGGTTCCGGATGCTCTGCTGACACCCACAAGCGCTAAATGCGGGGTGATTTTCCGTTTGGCGAGTTAATTTCACAGAGCAATCCACTTCATGGCGGTAAATATTTATCCCAACAGTAATGTTAAAACTATACTAAACACGTAACAGCGCGTATAGTCACCCCCCAAAGGCCCATTCTGAGCCAGGAAAAACCCTGTGTAATTATAGTTTTAACATCAACATGTGTCAAACATCAGTTTAATCTTTTCCCTCAGATGTTCTGAAATGCCTCAAATCAAAATATGAAAATGCTTAAAATATCAGTCTGCCTTAGTGAAGTGACACACTGGAAAAAACACTTCAGTTTCACTGTCAGATTCCACGGCATCGGTTGAATTTCCATCTGAGCTGGGCACTCTGGAGCTTATAGCACCCTCTCTAGTCAATGCTCTTGTTTCCACTGCAGGCAATGCAGCCTGTCTGTCTCAAGCACATGCAGACTGTCCAAGAGCCTGCTGCAAGCATGGATCAAGCTGAATAGAGCAGATCAACCCGGACAGCAAGTCAGACAAGGGATGCATAGAGCATCTGGTTAATTTCAAAATAAAACAATATACAGACTCCCTATCAGATATCCCTTCACTTTATCAACATTATGCCAAAACAGGCGGTGACTGAACGCTGCACACACAGATCCTATGGAATCCACCGGTTACAGTAGTCCCTGACTCAGGGTTTAAAAGGCCTCTTAAGATACATACAAGTAAAAACCAACACTGGGTGACTGAGATGTTTAAGTCCTCAGTCAGCCCTGTATTAAAAACAGATGTGGATCTGTAGTGGACATCACTGCATGGGCTCAGAAACCCTTCCAAAAACACAGTATGAGCACAGTCCTTTGCTGCTTTCACTAATGTAAGCTGAAACTCAGCTTTCAAAGAAGAAACCTATATAAACCAGATCCAGACCACCGTCCCCTTGTCTTGGCCAGAGGTCATTTAAGATGGTCTGAGGTGAAGTGGAAAACTGTCCTGTCTGACAAGTCAAATTTGACTTTCTGTGTGGAAACAGTGGACGCCGTGTCTTCTGGGCTTAAGAGGAGAGGGATCATCAGGCATTCTTATGATCATATGTTCATACTTTGTGGCATGGGTAACCTGCACATTTGTGAAGGAAACATTAATGCCAAACCATAAATACAGGTTTGAGCAACATATGCTGCAAAATAGGCAACTTCTTTTCCAGGACAGGCCTTGTTCATTTCATCAAGACAATGCCAAACCACATTCTGCACGTATTACAACAGCATGGCTCCGCAGTAGAAGTTACAGTGACTATTTTCAGGGGTTGATGAATTCACTTGTCTGCTTTACAATACTTTGAAATACCAAAAAATATCATCACACTTAAGAAGATGGAGCCAGCAAATGATTGACATTCCTGTTTCGTACCTGTGCTCTCATCAGGTGACTCCCCAGAGAAAAAAAGCCCCACTCAATCACTGCTCTACTGGCCAGAGAGCAAGCAGTCTGGAGGATCAGAGCGGCCTTCTTGTTCCTCATACACAGCGGTCTCTGCAGCAGGAAGTTCATTCAGCCTCACAGGCAAAGTGAGGTCAATCCCAGAGCCTGACGTCATTGTGATTGACTCGGGACAGGATGGCTGTGGTGGTCTGATACCTGGAGCGTGTAGATGGGATGGAGTGGAGGGTGTAACCAGGTCTCAGAACCCCTCCCTGCTGTGTCTGTCTTCAGGGGAATCCACTTGGGACATCTCTGCCCACACCACCTCCCCTGTTACCATGGATAAAGTAAACCTCTCGCAGCAGAACTCATGGTCAGGAGTCCAGCAAATGGACCACTTGTCTGACCAGAACTTGGTCTACCAGTCACCCAACACTCAGAACCAGAATTCCTTGTCCCAGGATCCCAGCCTCCCCTTCCCCTGCTCCATCTGCTCACGCCGGTTTTCCCACCACTGTAAGCTCCGCATCCACGAGCGTGGCCACACCGGAGAGAAGCCACACAAGTGCCCTCAGTGCGACAAGAGGTTTGGACAGATGTGCAGCCTAAAGCGGCACCAGATGGTCCACACAGGGGAGAGACCATTCCCCTGCCTCCACTGCGGGAAGACGTTTGCCACTTCCACCAACCTGAAGGTCCACCAGAGCGTCCACACCGGAGAGAGACGCTTCAACTGCTCCAAGTGTGGCAAGAACTTCTCCTTCCTCAGCAACCTTATCCGACACCAGGCGTTGCATCGCAACAAGTGAAACAAAGAAACAAAGACAAAAGGACATGAAGACACAGAGAGACAGACATTAAGATAGAGAGACAAAGCTCTAATCAGCAAGAAATCCTCTATTTTTTGCAACATTGTCCAAAAACAGAAACTTTGTGCTGCACAGAAACAAATGACACAAGGCCAGAGAAAGACACAGACACAGTGATACAGAAAGAAAGGAAAAGAGACAGAGAGACACGGATACAGAGACATATCTATAAATAACAAGACCTTCCTTCTTTTGTAACCTCATCTGTCAACTAGCGCTGCACGTTATATACATAGAGACACAGAGACACAAAGACACAGGGAAACAGAGAGAAAGAGACCCAGAGAAGGAAACACAGGGTCATCCCACCGGTCCACACTGATGAGAGACCGTTCCCTGTCCCCACTGCGGGAAGACATTCCCCACAACCTGAGGAACCACCGGAGTGTCTTTTCCATAGTGATGTATAGATACAAAGACCCAAGGACACAGAAACCCAAAAACAAAGAGCATCAATGACCCAGAGGCTCAGAGACACAGTGATAAAGATAAAAAGATTCAGAGACACAAAGACAAATCCATAAACTAACAGCAAGAACTTTTCCATATCTGCAACCTCATCTGTCAATAGGTATACAGGTATATGCTGTATCATTTTATATACTTTAATAATCACACAGAGGGAATTCAGGTTCACAATCTGTTATTGAAAGGCATGCTACTCATATACATAGACTCAAAACAAGACCCATGACCATGCATTAATGAAGAGATGTCAGAGGGACGAGGCTGCACAGAGGGTTGCCCTGAGCAGTTGGGAGTTTGGTTCTCTGCTCATTGGCAGTACTCTGGATGTGAACAGTCACTTCTCCAGCAATCAGACCCAACTTCCATTCTTTGGTCCATACTGGGACTTGAACTGGCAACCATCTGGTTCCCAACCCAAGTCTCTTTAGAATGAGCTACTGCAGCCTCTGTTCTTTAAGCCCTCTTGTCTCAAAATGTCCCCACAAATCTTGCCGCTGAGGCTCCATGAATTAAAAAAAACAGTGTTTGTTCTTTTGATCGTATAAAATCTGACTGTTTTCGTTCAGCTCAGGGATACATCGTATGTAAACCCAGTACGGGGGTCAGCACAACTCCACTCCACATCACGTTGTCTAAAAATATGATGGATACAAATGAAGGTTCTCATGATGTGTTTTTGTGGTGCAGCTGATGTGAAGAGGCGCCTGTTTCCATGCTCATCATGTGCCTTTTGTGTCTTTGATAAATTATGTTGTTTATTGGGAGTTGTAGTTCTTATACAAAATACTGGCACAGCAACACAGCTACAACCAATAAATGTGCCATGTAAGATTTATAGTTGGGGTACAAAAATGTAAGCATTGACAGCAGTCAGTAGTCTGAAGAGACTGAGGTGGAAGGGGGTGGGGGGCATTGAGGCTTGAGACCCCTGAGTGCAGAAACAGCTGATGATGTATATCAGTGTGTCAGGTGTCAGAGAAACACACAGCTCTGAAGTGAAACCTTATAAGTGAAAAATATTAAGACCTTTTATGTCCTGGTTCTCTTTTCATACCTCTGCTCTCATCAGGTGACCAACAAAGGACTGCCCACTTGCTGCTTGACTGGCAGGAGAGCAGACAGATTGGAGACACGGAGTGGCCATCTTGTTCCTCGTACACGGTCAACTCTGCAGCAGAAAGTTCATCAATCAGCCTCTCGGGTACTGTGAGGGCACTTCCTGTCCATGCAGGTTCTGACGTCAGAGTGATCGACTTAGGACAGGACAGCTGTGGCGGACCTGGAGCAGATGGAGGTGATGGAGCTGATGGTCTGAACAGGTCTCAGTTCCCTCCCCTGCTGTGTCTACCTCCAGGAAAATCATCATGGGACATCTCTACTGACAACAACCCCCTTGTTACCATGGAGACAGCTGACCTACAGCAGCAGTGTTCTTGGTCAGAAGTCCAGCCAAGGGATCACTTCCCTGATCAGAACATGGTCTACCAGACACCTAGCACACAGAAGCAGGAGTCTGGGTCCCAGGAGCCTAGCCTACCCTTTGCCTGCTCCTTCTGCTCCCGCAAATTCTCACACCATTGTAAGCTCCTCATCCACGAGCGCACCCACACTGGAGAGAAGCCATACCAGTGCTCTCAGTGCGATAAGAGGTTTGGCAGGGTCTGCAGCCTGAAGCGGCACCAGATGCTTCATACGGGGGAGAGATCGTTCCACTGCCCCCACTGCGAAAAGGCTTTCCTCACTTCTGCCAACCTGAAGAATCACATGATGTTCCACACTGGGGAGAGACCGTTCCCCTGCCCCCACTGTGAGAAGGTGTTCTCCAACCCCACCAACCTGAAGAACCACCGGATGGTCCACATCAAGGAAAGACCGTTCCCCTGCCCCCACTGCGAGAAGACGTTCTCCAACTCCACCAGCCTGAGGGTCCACCAGAGCGTCCACACTGGAGAGAGACGCTTCCACTGCTCCAAGTGTGGCAAGAACTTCTCCTTCCTCAGCAACCTCATCCGACACCAGGCGCTGCACCGCAACAAGTGACACAAAGAAACAGAGATACAGGGACACAACATTATAGAGACACCAAGAAACGGAGACAAAGACAAATGTATACAAAGACATTAAGATAGAGAGACAAATATTTTAACAGAAAAACTTTTTTGCAAACCTTAATATCAGAGATACGAAGATATAATGTGACACAGACATGCAAAGTTACAGTCACACCCCAGATTTAGAAACACAACTCATTCTTGACTACTTCATCTGGCAATATACACGGCACAGCCATAAGTGACAAAGACGCATACAGAAAGACAGAACAATGAAACACTAGACACTGCAAGACAGAGACAGACAAATTCACACTACAGTAGACAGTAAACCAACACGTACACCTTCTGATGATGCATACAGGATAACAATGACCAAGCCGTCACTGAAATTGAACTGTTCAGGTGTGGATTTTTTCATACTGTAATAATGGAGAGATTGTTTGCTCCTCATTTCTTTGAATCTTTTCTTTAAATGTTTTATAAGATGACTGCTTTTTTTCCACGTTACTCTGTTTTCTTTGGATTTACTTTATAAAGCGCATCACTGCTTCTCTGATAGCTTACATGAGTCTTCTTTTGCTCACTGTTTGAAGTTTTCATTAAAAAAGTAAGTGATGTACTGGATCTTTTTTGTATAATGCATGGACAGAAAATGATACCACTAGCCCCTGGAAACAGTCTGTAGAGGCCCTCTACCCCTTTAAACATAGAGCCCCAAACTACAATAACTACACCGCAGTGTTTTAAGCCAATAAGCATCTTTCCACAACAACTGAAAAGAAAAACTCAAACAGAACATCGGTGCTAAACATGCCAACAGCATTTTTTGCAGTCGTCTTATGGAAATTGAACTTCCATTTGATATTGTAATTTCTTCCAAAAAATTGGATGAATTCCTGAAGAGCAGCTAAACGGAGGGAGGGATACTAACAGTTAGTGAATAAGAAAAAGACAATTTAACACTATATCCAAACTAAAGACATAAAGACCTAAAACAAGAGAACAGTAAATAAAAATCAAATACTTAACAGAAACCCTTGAATGCAAAATAGAAACGTTGAGATCGAAATTGGCTGCTTCAAAGCAAGTTTGACGCATCATTAACTGCTTCTTTTTCCACTAGAGGGCTCCAGAATAAGCCATGGGCACATTTTACTTATCATCGCCTGATAAAGATGTCAAAGTGACCGTTAGCTAATAGATCATTGTTTTATGATCACTGCCCAGAGATTAAATTCAGTGACTGGATCAGCTGAGGTGACACCGAAAAGCTCCCACCTGTCACTCAAAGAGGCCACGCCCCTTATTCTACATCCCTTTAAGCCTTACTTTATGTAAACAGGTGAGTTAGGATGGCACCAGTGGCCAAGTAGTTACTGTTTTTGTACTAGGCTGTAAACATGTATTTCTGCTGTTAAGTTGGATATTTTAAATATTGGGCTCTATGGGGATTGACTTTTTGGTACTTAAGTTTTAGCTTCATCTGTCAGCCCTGGTGGTTGTTGATTGGTTTAGAAAAGGTCAAAATGCTCCAGCAACACTTGTAGTAAGAAGATCAACTTTATTAACAATTTAGACCGACGCGTTTTGGCTCGTGGCCTTCATCAGGGTCATCAAGCTGGTTGTTGATTGGTTGTTATGTCAGAGTTCATGTCACATTGTGGGAGTGAAATGTTCCCTTAGTTCAGAGAAAGACTGCTGCTGTCCAATTTTATAACAACCAGCAGGGGCGTCACTCTCCATCACATACAGGACCTCTCTGTGTCAGTGTGAGATAAAGTAATCAGCCCCTCATTTATTGACCCTCATGAGAATTCTGTTGGTGCAGTGTCACTCTCTGTGTTAGTGTGTTATTATCATGTTTTTTGGCTCTACACTGAGCTGAAATTATCCACCCTCTCCATGTACGTTTTCACTGACATCTCTAAACACAGCAACTAGGGCTGGGCAATGATTAAAAGTTTTAATCGCATTAATCGCATGAGTTCCTGTGATTAATCGCGATTAATCGCATTGTTATACGCAAAATCCAATAATGAATTAAAAAGTAGTGTATAGCGCACTTTTATTGTAAATGTACTTCTCAACTTAAACAATGTAGTCAAAGCAAATAAATACAAAACTAAAGCTTATTGCATTCGTTGCAGTCTGGACGCAGAGTGGTGTGGGTCTCCTCTCTGCTCTGACTGCAGCTGGGTCTGCTGTGCGAGGCTATACTTGGCAGCCTGTGAGAGCTTTTGGAAAGGGGAGGGGCTCACGGCAGCACCCGCTGCTCGCTGAGGACAGTAACTGCAGAGCAACACGTGCTTTCACGTCAGTTTCTTACACCAAAAAAGTCTCCAATAACACCAGAAAAAGTCGCTAGATTTGTTGCTAGTAGCTGTTGACAAAAAAAAGACAAACTATTTCTCAGGACCTCAATGGGTCAGTAAGTCCAAAATAGTCCACATTACTGTAGTAGTGAGTGAGCGCTGTGAGTGACGGCAGCACCTCCAGTTGCTCCGTAGCGCCGAGCTGTTTAAACCTAATTTTCTTCTTATTTTTTTGCTATTTCTGCTACCTTCGTGCAGGATTAAGGTGTTTTTAATATATATCCAATGACTTTGAAAAGAAACCAAGTGCTTTTTCTCTTGTTTATTCGAGAGGAGTGCTGTTGGCTCTCAGGACAAAAGCACAAGCCAGAGTACGGCACTACATACCAGCAGAGCTGAGGAGGAGATATCGGGGCTGCAAGGCTAGTGCTAAGGTAAAAGCTAGGCTAGCGGACAATCGGAGGCGTTTTAAACCATCGATTCCCTCCGTCACAATGGGGAATATGAACGCCTTACCGAACAAGCTCGACGAGCTATCAGCACTAAACAACCAGGAGTTCGGTCACGTGATCGCTGTGTGTGTTTACATTCCCCCGAGAGCCGATGCAGCCTCAAAAATCATGCACCTCGCTGGCTCTCGGCATCAAATGCTGCTTCCTGTTGTCTTGCAAAATCTAGATAAGTCTGTCCTGGATGCAGTCTGTCGGTCCTGAACCGCTGTCTATAGGCCTCTGGAACCAACTCATAACATTTTAGGACAGCCTGTCGAACAAAATCATACTCATCAATCTGATTCACATCTCGCGCAACATATCCTTCCTGGGCCTTCCCTGTTAGGGAGCCCTGTATGAGTGTGACCCACTCCCCTTTTGACCAGTAACGCTGCAAAGCGATCTTCTCGAACATCTCAAAAAAAGAGTCCACCTTCTCAGGATCAAACCTTGGCATCAAAGACATACACTTATTAACATCAAAGACCTCTCGCTGCTCCTGACGTCTATGAACCAAAGCAAGTTTAGCTCTCTCAAAGTCAAGTTTTATTTTTTCAAGCTCTCTTTCTCTCGCTCACACTCCCTGGCTTTCTCCTCAGGGTTACAATTTACCAATATGTATGTATAATATAATATTACCAGTTCAGGCTTTTTAGCCTCCTCCAGGGCATCTAACTCCAAATATTCCTTCAGTTTCCATAGTTTAATTTTATCCAGTTTAGCCAACTGCGTACGTGTCACATCAGTTTCAAAGAACTCCTTTTAAATTAGAACTTAATTTAGATTTATGTGCAAAAGAACCCGTGAAGTGTTGACACAAAACAAACGGGGCGGGGGGCACAGTCAGTATTCTGTTTCTGGACTTCTCGAGTGCCTTTAACACAATCCAGCCCCCTATGCTACAGGACAAACTGACTAGCATGCAAGTGGATCCCCATCTGGTGTCTAGGATCTCCAGCTACCTCACTGACAGACCGCAGTATGTACGGATGAAGGACATCACGTCTGACATCTTGGTCAGCAGCACAGGGGCGCCCTCAGGGGACTGTGCTGGCCCCTCTTCTATTCACTTTGTACACCTCAGACTTTGGTTACAACTCTGAATCTTGTCACATCCAGAAGTTTGCTGACGGCACAGCCATTGTGGGATGTGTCAGGGGTGACCAAGAGGAGGAGTACCGAAGTCTGGTGAGGGACTTTGGCACCTGGAGCCACACAAAACACCTGCAGCTCAACACCTCAAAAACCAAAGAACTGGTCATAGACTTTGGGAAGGAGGGTGGGAGGACAGAGGAAGGGGGGGAGAAAGGAAGGGGGGGAGAAATAGGCCTGAACTGACCACAAACCAATCCTAACAGCTTGCATTATTCATTATTTATTTTTAATTATCTATTTATACACACAAAGGACAAATACAAAACAACACAACTGCTGCTGCCATTTTTTTATTGCTGCTGCTATTTTAGTATAAATCTGTACCGGTATATTTTATTTAGACATGCCTATTGCTGCTAATCTGAATTTCCTGAGGGAACCTTACCACAGGGTTAATACATTTCCTATCTATCTATCTATCTATCTATCTATCTATCTATCTATCTATCCATCTATCTATCTATCTATCTATCTATCTATCTATCTATCTGTCTATCTATCTATTTATCTATCTATCTATCTATCTATCTATCAATCAGAGAACAGTGTTCACAGCTCGTGTTTGGTGATGGCTGTCAGCACCGGCTCTGATGGCGGCTTCCTATTGGTCCAGAGCAGGGCAAGCCCAGCCTCCCTGAAGTCCTGATGGGAGCAGTAGATCAGGGGATTCAGACCACAGTCCAGGTATGACATCACTGATGACAGCGTCCTCAACCAATCAGGAGCTGGCAACAGGTCCATCCGTCCCAGCAGGATCAGCTGATTGGTCAACCGTGAGACAGACAGACGGTGAGTGTGTGTGTGTATGTATGTGTGTATGTGTGTGTGTGTATGTGTGTGTGTGTCATGTCATGTATGTTGTGAGGAGCAGGCCTGTTACCTCAGAGACCACAAAGGGGGTGTAACAGAACATGTAGGATGCCACAAGCAGAGGAGTGACCTCAGACAGATCTGACTCTTCATCACTGAGACACAGGAGAAAGACAGGAAGTGACACTTACACAGATGGATCATTGCTCAGATATGAAGGTATGATCCTGTCAGGTAATTAACGTCTCTTAGGTAATGTTTACCTGTAGGGGGTGAAGCCACAGCCAAGGGCACTAAGCAGGGAGCAAGTAAAGATGAGGAGGACGGGGACAAAGATGCAGACGGAGAACGCACACAGAATGTAGACCAACATGTCTGAATAACTGTTCTCCCAAAACACAGCACACAGCATCTCTGCAGGGTCGTACCTGCAGGAGGAGAGAGGACGAGGACATGAGGTGACAGACATGAGGACAGACAGAGGAAACAGACCTGAGGACAAATACATTAAGACATGAGGATGCAAGAATGAAGACATACAGAGGAAACAGACAGGGCAATGAAATGAAGACACAGGGTAAAGAGACCAGGCCAGAGACATAAGATCAAAGCAAAAAAGGTATTAGGAAAGACATGGGAAACAGTCATGAGGACGAAGAAATTAAGACATGTCGACAGACAGAGAAAACAAATCGAGGACAGAGCACGATCTGAAGATGGACCCGTACTTGATCCAAGCGTAAACGACAGGAACGCTCCCGAACACCACGCCTGTCACCCAGGAAGCCAAACAAGCTGTCACCATGACAGCAAACAGAGCACTTCCTGTGGAGGCGGGGCCAATCAGTCGCTGGACACATAAAATGGCTGAAATTAAAAAACAAATCCAGTATGAACAAATTAATTCATCTGAAATAAAGAATTAAAATGACGAAGATGAGGTGATGAAGAGGAGGAGGTGATTTGGAGAAGGAGTCCATTAGGAGGAGGAGATGATGATAACGAGGAAGAAGTGATCAAAAGGAGGAAGTGATGAAGGGGAAGAGGTGATGAGGAGGAGGAGGTGATGAGGAGGAGTACCTATGCTCCCGATAGAGGAGGAGATGAAAGCAAACTTCAGAAGGCTGACAACCTCACACCACGGTGACCTCTGACCTCCTGTCAGCATGGCGAGGAAGGATCCGCTGATGATGAGGACGGAGCAGCCTTCATCATCAGTCATTGATAAACATATGAGTGAACAACATGTGTTACTGTAGAGACCAAATACAGATTATAATGTAATTTATAATTAGGAACGACATGGTTATAATCCAGATTATAATCCAGTTATTTAACAGAATGATACAAATAAAATGTCGTCCTTGTCGTGAGTCGTACCAAAGTCCGACAGAGTGAGACTGATGAGAGGAAGCCAGTACCGACAGCAGAACTGACCCCGACACTGAAATAAAAACACAGAAGAAGAAGGGAACGTGTTGACATCATCATGTTCTCTAGAATGAACACGTTAACTTCATGTAGTCATGTAGCCCCCCCCCCCCCCCCCCCCCCCTTCACTCACCATTACTTTGGCCAGTAGAACCAGACTGTTTCCCAGCACTCCCATCACCATCTCCACGCCCAGCACCGCCACCAGCAGCCACTTCTCTGCATCTGGCCACGGACGCTCCACCTGCACCGTCACGTTCAACACTCCACTCACTAACAAGGCAGGACAGCAGGGCATTAATTAATACATATGGTAACCATGGTAACCAGTAGTAACCTGAAGGGTAAAGAGCAGGTAATCAGGTGGTTGTCTCTACATGGTGATCAGTATCTCTGTGTGATATCCTGGTTTGATTTCATATCAGTCACCTGGTTATTCACAGTCTCAGGGGTGTGACCTGCCAACAGGTGAGTCCACAGTCAGGGTGTATCAAAGACTGATCAGAACCTGGATCAGGTGTTTACCCTGTGAGCTGGTTTCAGAGTTAATCAGGTCGCTGGACCAGGTTTCAGAAAACAAACAAACTTTACACCAAAACACATTCAATCAGGGGATACGAGAACATCGCCCAGGTAGGCCTACAGGCTACGCTCATTCTGTGTTTACAGTTTTTTCCAATTGCTAACACACTAAAATGACATGCATAGCACAATTATTTAAACTGACACACAGAGAGCAAAACCTCTTCTCAAGTCTCCAAAAGTCTAAACACATTTTCTGCTTTACACACATTTTGCAATTTAAATGGGCACTTTTTAAATGCACTGAACACGGTTCTCTGCATAAGACATAACAATCTGACATAAAGTCACATGTTTGCCATTTCAAAACACTGCCATTCAAAATGACATTACATGAGCTAATTGGCCAATGTATGTGCCACCTGGCCAAACACCTCAATGGTTAATTGTTATCACTTCAATCAGGAAGTAAGCACTATGAAAAGACCACAAGTGAGCACCTTTTTTTTTTACAACAACAGTGGAAGACTTTGCAGAGAGAGGAAGAGGAAGAGTGAGAGGTAGGGGTTGAGCTGGTAGAGGAGTTCATTGCCAAAGAAGATAACAACTTTCAAATGAAATCAGAGCAACCTTAGTTGATCATGTCATCAACCATGGGCTGACAATGCGAGAGGCTGGACAGAGAGTGCAGCCCAACTTGAGCCGTTTTACTGTACTGGTATATGTTGCACTGACTTGTTTGGTGAAAAATAAAAAAAATAAATGTTTCAACAGCATGAGTGTGTATCTGCAAACATTTCTGTGCATGTGAACAATCTGAAGAACTTTCTACATTTCGAACTATTTTAGTATTATGGCAAAGCATATTAAAGATGAGAGTGCTTTTCATTATGCCCAACAGTGTGTAGCTGGTTAGACTAAAATCTGGTAATATGAATGAAGTGTGTGCCATTTGGTGCAAAAGTTTGATTTTGATAATGCTATATGTAGTTTTGGTTGCAGTGCTTCATTTTGCAGGATATGTGAGGTATTTTGCAGTTTGGGTGTGTGGTTTTGTGAATAGTGTTTTAAGTATTTTGATAAAACCAGCCTAGTTTGCAAAATTGTGTTTTAGCAATTGGAAAAAACTGTAATACTGAAATTACAATTGACAAAATGACAATTGAATCGAAAAACTATAGAAAACATGATTTCATTTAACAGGTGTTAAAAAAACAACCACTCACCTTGTTTTAGTCGATGTGTTTATGTCATCTCATAATCAGTGTCGTCTTATATTCAAACAAATATTCATGATGTGAAATTAACTGATACGAAATATTTTAAAATGAGGAAGACAATGCTAGAAGTGGCTAGAAATTGATGCTAGAAGAGTAGAGCGCATGAAACTTAAAACATAACTGAAATAACAGGAGAGATCAACGACTTTTTAAATATACTCAAGTGTCAGATATGTATCATACAGTATACATACAGCCTATAAACATACAGTTAGCTTTAAAAAAAAAAAAGAGGCTGAATGTATGTTACAATGAACAGCAACACAAAGGGGGTTTTATATTTTCAGTGTACAGATTCAACCTGATGTTGAGTCAGAGTTCTGTCTCTGCTACATCTTCTGTGAGGAACAGATGTACCTCAGATTTAGATTAACCTCTTATGACCTGAACTTTTGACAAGCAGCCCTGATGTTCAGACCAACGCAGAATCAACCTCAGTCTGACAGGATTTCATCAGAAAAAAAAATATTGCTGACAGACTTTATATATATATATTTAAAATATGAAAACGTTCACTTACTGTCACAGAGAGTCCTCGGTCTAAGAGGTAACCCGGTGTGTGTGAGATTATGGAGTCATCAAAACCACCTTTAATTAAAATCCACACGGCCCATTTACCTCAGCTACAAGTGTGAGTGTGTGTGTGTGTGTGTGTGTGCGTGTGCGTGTGCGTGTGCGTGTGTGTGTGTGTGTGTGGCATCAGCATCAGCAACATGTAGGAGATGAGATCATCAACAGTCAGGAAACAAAATACATCTCTCTATATACATTAATATCTATCAGGTAATCAATGCCTTTAAACTGTAGAGCAACATGGAGAATCTTTATTTAAACACAGTGATATAATATTCACTTTTGTCAGTAATTCAGACAGTAGAACAGATATTTTTTTTTACAAATTCAGCAACAATGTGCAGAATACAAATTATGGGACCAACAGTAATATCTGTATGGACACCGCCTCAGATTGGCATAAAAGGAAAACTGCTGACAAACGTACAAAGGAAGCCACTAAGAGAAATAACATGGAAAGAAAAGCAGGCTACCAAACAGTAAAACGGAAGCCCACAACCAATCATATGATGACGCAAAGACCGCAAAAGAAGTGGGAAGTTTTGGGCACACTTGATTACATAATACATTATTCATAATAGGGAAACATCGAACTGGAAGATGTGACTTAATGCTAATCCCATGATATTATATGAAATGTTATTAAACAATAAAAAAGACAAAGTAATATACATATTAGCATAACTAATAATTACCATGTCATGGTTTGTTTGGAGAGTAACCACTAAATTAACCATTTTACTGTTTATCAATGATTGCTATTACAAAGTGTTATCACTCTATCCTTAAGAATTACAACAACGCACATTAAGCCGTTGCATATGAATAACAGACAGTGTACATTTTTTGAAAATGAGCCATTTCAACACTCAATAACTGCTACTATTTTTCTTCACAAATCCACCGTTTGGATGCATCACATTTCAGATCGTTCCAGTTTTCCTCTGTTTTTTTGTCAGGGATGAGATGAACACAGTCTTCGCCAATGCCATGATTCCCAGCATTATTAGGCTCATCGCTCCACCAGTACCTATCAGAAGCCAACATGGTAGGGAATTTATCACTTTGAAAAACAATAAATAAAATAAAACAGCTCTTAGTTGTTTTCCAGTGATGTTGATTGTCTCAAAAAGATTTATACATATCGAAATGATATGTATAAATATGCATACATTTATAAATATACAAATACAAATATAAAAATGTGACATACAAATAAATAAACTAATTTGTATAAATAAACATGTATTTGTAAATATATTTTCTAGATTTGAAAATAAATATACTTGACTTTGTGTGTGGATTCTGCATTTGTGGATCGCTTTTGGGCTTTTCTCTCGATGACGTAATTTTGAGACACACACCGCACACTGCAATCCACAAATAAATACCCCCGAATTCGAATGCGATCACACCCTCCCCTGAACAACCAGTAGATGGCAGTGTTGTGCAGCCACCGCTGGTTATGGTTAGGTATTTAGCAGAGGCTTTTATCCAAATTTACCGTCTATGACTGCTGCAGGATCAACAACATGGAAGCGAATAGTGGACTAACTGGATGGGTAATAACTAGTGATAACTGTTTCTTGTGGGTTGTAGTGCCATTTCTTTATCTACTAGACAGTAAACATGAGTCCACTTAGTCAGTGTACAGACCTGCAGCAGTCATAGACGGTAAATTGGATAAAAGCGCCAAATACCTAACCATAACCATAACCAGCGGTGGCTGCACTACATTGCCATCTACTGGTTGTTCAGGGGAGGGTGTGATCGCATTCGAATTGGGGGTATTTATTTGTGGATCGCAGTGTGCGGTAAGAATGTCTCAAAATTACGTCATCGAGAGAAAAGCCCAAAAGCGATCCACAAATGCAAACACACACAAAGTCAAGCATATTTATTTTCAAATCTCGATTTTCACGTTTATTTATACAAATTAGTTTATTTCTTTGTATGTCATGTTTTTATATTTGTATTTGTATATTTATAAATGTATGCATATTTATACATATCATTTCAATATGTATAAATCTTTTTGAGACAATTCTATCTCCATAGACTTTTAGCTCCTCTGACTTGATTTAACACGTTTTTCTTCTTCATGTGAGACGTGTTAGAACTTTGATTTAGGAATTCATTATTTAGTCATAAAAAATATCTGATGATAGATAAGAACAGTGGTGTTGGTGCCTGAATCAAACCTGAGGGGTAAACATTTACTGTGTGCCTTACGCTTGAGTCAGCGGAGTGCCGTCCATCCATTTCCAGATGCCCTCGTTGTCTCTGTCACTCAAACCAATCCAAGTGTCTCTCTCGAGGTTGTCAGTGAGGAATTCCTGTTGAAGTTAGAGAGCCTGTATTTATTTATTTAAAAAATGTTTATTGTATAATATTTGCATTGGAAGATTAATCTCACAACATGTAGAACAACAATCATAACAAAGGTAAAGTGCAGAGGGGTCAGTAGAAGAAGAAATTCCCTGAACTCTAATTTTAGTAGTGATACAAAGTGTTGCTGTTTGTATTCAAACTAAAGTATAAGCATCAAAGTTTTATTAAAGTACTTTATGTGAAATCATCTCATTTGTTATGACCAGCTCGTTTAGGCCATAACAGTAAAGGGAGGTTCACAAACTGAACATGCTTTTAAGCAACAGTTTTATTCTCAAACAAACCCCAACCATGAAAGCAGGTTGTGCGTGTTGGCTGTCCAGAGAGAGAGAGAGAGAGAGAGAGAGAGAAAGCCTGGTTTATATGCCCTTCCACTCAGGTGAAGCCAGTCAATCACAGTTAGTTGGGCGGGGTCTATCTATTAACCAGTAAGCAGTCCATAACCAACCACCAGAGGAAGTCATAGACTGTAGATATTAATGTAGGAAGCCTAAGTGACATCAGCCATCCGTTCCTGCAGGGGGTTCCAGAGGCTAATCGACAGCCGCTGCCATGATAGAAATGCTGTCTCAGCCTATACCTTTCAGTCAACCTAACGACAGGCTAAAAACGGCTCTTTTGCCAGTCATGTGTTTGTGACTTCCAGCCTCAAGAAGACACTCGACAAACTGCAGGATTTTGCACTTCCACATTGGCCTCATTTTTCAAGACCGGAGGTTGTCGCTTGAAGTAAGTATATTATAATATATCACATTCATTATGATGCAGTACTCTGCTGTTGCAAGTTGTAATTACTGCATTTTTTTGTAATTGAATTTAACCATTTAAAAAAGATGCCCTTGTGTTTTATCGGTTAGGAAACAAGATGTTTATTTAGCATTTTTTAAAGATATTTGTTTATTTATTTTTGTACAAAGTCGTGCTAAACAGATCTGTAAATTAAATATTTAAGCAGATATGAGGACAAGTTAAGTTGATTTGATCTATAGAGAAAAAAATAAGAAATATGTCTCAGCAGGGTTTTTCATTCATTGAACACACTCTTATGTACACCCCTGATTCTGACAAGAATAACTCTATAAAGAATACATGACCTGTTCTTCAAGACTGTCCACGATCACCAGATCTGCTCTTCTGTATCTACAGTCTTGTCTGCTTCCTTCCCAAGTCTTAGTCTGGTTTGAGAAGAGATAACAGGAACGAGAGAACGACTTCCATCCCTCAGAACAGGTTTTCTCTGTAACACACGACAAACATCAAACATTGAAGAGCAGACAACACATGCATACACACACTGTCAAACTAATGTGGACAGATGACTTCCATACCACCTCCTAATTTGGCCTGTGATCATATCTGAATGTATCCTGGATATGTTTTACACCTGTACTTATGGCTGTCCTTTTATGATCGGTTCACTCAGGACACGTGTTAATAACAGTTGTAAACATGGTCTTTTAGTTTGCTTTTATTTTGAGTCTCATTCCCATGATGAGATCATCCCATGTGATACTAGAAGTTCATTAAAAGCCTGTCAAATGTTGTGTACCCACACGTCACTAGTTGGGGCTGTAGCTGCATTCACGCGTTGTCGGACACAACTAAAAGACGAGTTTCCGATTTGGAAAATGCACAGAAACGCCTGCTAAAGTCTGAACAACAAGTCGGAAATTGGGAAAAGAATTAGGTGCCCAACTTGATGACATTTCATCACATTCATCATCAACAAGGGGGGCAAAATGTTAAGTTAAAATACTTTTTAATAGGCTAATTTACATATTTCAGATCAACGTTTTGCTTAATTATCATTTGTATTAAAAAAAAATACACACTCTGAAGTCTTTGTAGCTCTTTAGTCATTTCAGTGAGGTTGGCAGTCAGCAGGTCTCTCTGTTCAGTCAGGGAGGACAGCTGGTTCTCTCTGTCCTGGAGACGCTCGGTAAGATTGGCTTCTGTCAATGAATGACGAGTTAAGTCGTGGCCTGAAATAAATTAAAGATGCATGTTTCTTTACATAAACAAAACCTCATGCAGTATTACTGACTAAAGTTTATTTGTTTGAGTCATGAGCTCATGGCTCAGACAACTAAGCAAAACAAAAGTATTCCTTTCTCCACCAGACTTAGAAAAAGTCATCCATGCATTTAACTCTTCTAGACTATTTTAAGGCTCTTTATACCAGCATCAGCAAACGTAACATCCAAAGAGTGCAATTCCTTCAAGACACTACTGCCAGGCAGAGAGAAGTGACCACATGACACCTGCTGGCTTCCGTGGCTGGCTGTGAGTTTAAGAATTGAGATTTTATTGGCTGTTTTGCAAGCCTGTAATGCCTTGGCCCCACCCTATGCTCTGCTAACTCCTTTTAAACCTGACAGCTTTCTGACATTCCCAAGCAGGGCCCTATAGTTCCTAAACTCCCCAATTATTACACATTTAGTCATAAATATATATATTTATACATTATTTATTTTCACATCTTGATAAAGGCTTGATAAAGTGCATAAAAGTTTATTTCCAGCTCCGACATGGTGCTGTAACAATAAAGACATTCAAAGGATTTAAAGAGACAATATTTAAAATATATTTTTATTCCCTTGCTAAGATTAGCGCAAAAATAACTACATTTGATTCTGGGACGCTCCCATATGCTGATTTATCTAAATTTATTCTGTTGTGCTTTTCAAAACACTTCAAACATTCTTTAAGGCTGAGAAGAAACTTTTTGACAAAGGTAAAGAAAAAAGCAAGCCAAGACTGGGTTCATTTCTCTGAGCCAACAGCCACAGAAAATAACATGTTTTACCGGATCTACAATGATTTCTAAACAACCGACTCACAGTGGAGGGTGAGGCCGATGATACCAGCCAGAAAGAGAAAACTCAGTGGCACCAGAAACCAATCAACAGCTCCGTGACATCTCCTCTGTGAGCTCCTGGGACCTGAACACAGAAAGGAGCATTAAGGAGCAACAGTTGTGACAGATAATTTAACACGTTTCAATCAACCATTATTTGTATAGCACCAATTCATAATAAATTATCTCAAGACGCTTTAAAAAGTGGATAAAAGTTTGTGCACAACTCGGTCTGATCAAACACTCTTACCTCTCTGAGATGTCCAAGGACGTTCAGATTCAACATTTAATTCCTCCATCACTCACAGGGGTGATTCCAACTGTTTACAGGAAGATCTGCTCTGCAGTGTGGGCTGTGTTTGATCGCTGAAAACTCATTTGGGTTTCACATTTGATGGGTTTTTTTTCTTTTGAGGAAGTCACGACTTTCAGATGTGATGGAAACTGAAACTGATGAAGTTTTACGATAACTCCTTTCTTCGTCTTTTATAACTCTGCAAAAGTTTATTTATATCCTAAAAATCATCTTAAATAACCTCTGACACACCACTGTGATTTGTGAAGTACATATTTAAATACATTTAATGTGAAATGTTGGATTTAGATGTGAAATGTTTTTTACAACAGGCTCTCTTTATAAAATCAGCAATAACAGTTACTATAACTATTACACAGATCATTTCTTGGCTACACTCTTAAAGTCTGGAAGGTAACACTTGTAAACAGATCATGGAGGTCAAAAGCCTTGTTTATTTCTCGTACTGTTCAAATCATTCAAACTCACTTCTTTTGAACATTTTTTTGGGGTTCTGAGAAATAGACACCAGAAGTCACACTCTGTCATCACTTTGTTTCGCATCAATATTTAACATAACTTAAATTAAAGCAGCTACACAAGAGGTTTAAAGTTGTAGTTGACGACTTCTACTTATGGCTTGGCATAGTTGCTTGTAATGCATTACATTTAAAGGCTAACTATGCAGCGTTCAAGGCAGATTTTCTGATCTAAACAAATGCTCTCTTCAAAGCTCCCCCTCCCGTCCTGTGTCCACACTTTCCCGGCCACTATGGTCCTGTTTCACTGGCAGTGACAGAGACAGCAGCAGAGTACAAAATAAACATCTGCAAACAAGCTTTACAATCAAATTCAAGTAATTATGTGCCTATCAAAGCTGATTTGTTTGTTATTACTTTTTAGGCCATAGAATGTATGTGGTTTACTTTCGTAATTTCACTCTTTACATGTATTTCCTGAGCAAACAAAATAATAAAACGAATCATAAAGTCCCAACTCACTGATTTTAGTTGGAACTCTTCCTGCACTGGTCTGTATGAGCTCTCTTTGATCCAATCTTTTAAAACACCAAGATTTCTTTATTTCCTTACACAGGGAGCATGTAAGGTTAAATGATATAGGACCTAGGACTGAACCCTGTGGGACTCCTCAGGTCATGATTATTACCTCAGATTTTTGTTCGCAGAAGAAAGCAACATAGTTCAGCCTTCAAAATATGATTAAAACTGTCATAAAGTTCACCACTTAGAACATTTTAACTGATTCCAGCTTAATGTGCAGATAAGCACAGTGGTTTCTGTGGTTCTGTTTCCACGCTGTGTTTATTGCACAACATTTGATGAACAGATCTGACGTGCCATTTGGTGAGAAAAATACATAACAGATACTAAACAGGCTGTAGAGCTGCTAACGTATGTAGATTTATTTAACATTATTATCTTTCTACTTTATGTCTAGATTTTGCGATTACTAAAATTAAATGTTCTTCTCAAATGATTATAGTTTGAGTTTCATCAGTTTGAGAACCAACAATTATTGAGGCTGACTTTTTACTCTTCCTCTTTTTTTTGAAGAATCAGAATGGATTGAGATTTGTTTTAAAACCTTAACTTGAAGGCTCTGAAATGTCTACCTCTATTAGATGTAACTTATGTCAGGTATTTCTTGGTTGTTGTGGGTGGGTTGTTGAGTGAGTGAAGAGTGATCGTGATAAGGTCAAGGAAAAGCCAAAGGTTAGCAGTAGTGTAAAAAGTAACATTGTAATCAGGGTTTATTCAAAAGCGGCCCTAAGTCTGTGGCTCCTTGATGCCTATATCTTCTATGCCTATAGCTGGTGTAGTAGCAAACATCAATGTCCCCCCACCTTGAAAGGTATACCCAGAATTGAAGTGGAATAGCACAAATTACACCCAAGGGTATCTTTGGCCCTGGTAGTTTAAGTCAATATTAGTGGCTACTATTGCTAAAAATCCTGACTTTGAATGTTGTACTGATCTAGGGTTCAGAGAATGGCAGGCAGCTGGAAGTCTAAAAGTTCATGATATATGATATATATCTTGGTGCAACATTGAAATCATTCCAGAGTTTCATCTTCTCCCTGTACACACTTTTATTGTTTAACTCCACCTCATGTAATAAAAGGGGGTTAAAGATAGATATGCTTGATAAGCAACGAAACTTACTAAGAAGGTGATGACTAATATGTACGAGCAGCTGCTTATGAATAATAAGACTATGAAAACTATTAATCATACTGGGAAAAGGACTTTGGTGAACAGCTTGATGATCAGATCTTGCGCAAAGTCTTATACGATGCTAAAAAAAATCACAAGTTCAGACAGATCAATCAATCTTTATTTGTATGGATGTTTGTAAGTGTTATCTTGAGACATTTTACAAAAGCAGGTAAAAGACCTTACTCATTGCTATATTACAAAGACCCAACGTTAATCCATCATGAGCGTGGTACTTAGCAACATTTTAGCAAAAGTTACAGTGGCAAGAAAAATTCACCTGAAACACAATATGAGATAGTAAATAAATTAATTGTGACTCCTGAAATAGAGAGTAAATATGATGACATGCTCTGCAACATGTCGGAAAAACTCAAGTAGGCACATATTATCATTTAATGTAGTCCTTTGTCCAAACAGAGATTGAGAAATTGACATTACAACAATAAGGGAACCAAAACTATGTATTCTTGGTGTAAGCTTCATGTCTGGTCAAAAGTCAAACATGTTCAGGATCATGCTGTGTGCAGCACACCTTTCAATCCTGCATCTTTGGCTTCATGTACATCCACCCACACTAACAATTTGGTATGATGAATGATTATCAATTCTTCCTCACGAGAGGTTGTCTGACCCATAAATGAGTCTGTGTCTGATGTATTGCAGGGAACCTTACATGAGTTTGTAAAATCAATAACCCATATAGTTTAAAGGCTCAAATTTGGCTTAGAAAAACAAATATATAATGATGTTGATGATAATGTCCGTGTTCACACTGGACTTCTTTTTTCAGAAAAAAGCTCTGCCTTCAGAGCCTTTTGAGCGCTTATGTGAGAGTGTTCTGTAACCTTAACAACGGGATCCAGTCTACGGTGCAACCGCGCCGGAGCCGGCCGGAGCACAACGCATCAATTTATCACAGAAAAGAACAAACGGGACGGGAAGTCAAACACCGATACAACATTAAAACATCCAATTTATTTTCAGAATAAAACTCTCCGTTTTGACGGGTCAGAAAAACGACCGGTGGGTGTTGAGGGTGCACGGACCCGTAACAGACCGGAGCGGACACGCAAAGCACACATATCTGGTGGAAGTTCACCATTTTTGGGTGCATGACATCTTTTTGGGCACAGGTAACTAGGGACGTAGGTTACTACTCGTCCTGGTGGTCAGCTGTCAGAAAGGCGCTTGACGTCACCCAGCGCTTTTCTGAAAAGTTGAAATAAAATTCAACTGAAAAAGGCATCGGGCACAGCACTGTTTAAAAAGGCGTCATCCTTTTTAATTTTTCCATAGGCTTGTATGTAAAAAAGGCACTGGCAGTTGAAAAAAGAAGTCAAGTGTGAACAGGGCCTAAATACCTCTAAAAACAAAGACTTATTTCCAAATATCTGAAAGCTCTCTGAGGGTTTCTGATAGTATCCCAATAATTTATTGGTTCCTTTGCAGAGGACATGAAAGGTCACCAACTCATCTGCTTTATGGTTTTCACACTCTGCAGCCTTTGTATTAATCATTCCAGTCTCTCTTGTATATTGGTGAATTTAAAAAGGTCTTCTGTGTCCTAGCTTGAAGTACACAGACATGAGATTATAAAAAAGAATGTTCCTGTGGTGAATGGTTGTTATCACACTATTTTGATCACCTTTGAAACGTGTTACTTCCTCACAAGATTGAGAAAATGTGAACTTGAAACCAAACGGAGTTTTTCAGCATTCAAACACAGTCCACGCTGCAGAGCAGACCTTGTAGGCATCAGTGGGAGTGATGGCGGAAATCTACGCCAATATTGAATATGAAAAACCTGTCGACACAAAACCTCCGACATATCAGACAGGTAAGAGTGCTTGTTCTGACTGAGCTGTGCATAAACGTGTTTGATTACATGCCATTATTATTTGTCCCGTATGCTTCTATCTGTGTTCAGGTCCAGAGAGCTCAGGGAGGAGATTTTACAGAGTTGTTGTTCTTCTTCTGGGACTGCTGAGTCTTATCCTACTGGCTGGGATCATCGCCCTCGGTGTCCACTGTGAGTCAGTTTGACTTATCTTAATATCAGGGGGAGCTGGTTATATTCAGGAGCAGTCTGCTTTGAAAGTTCCCCCATTTACCAAATTAATCTCTATCCAGTTCTGGCTTTTCCTACTTCTGTCTTAACCGTTGTAAACATTTCCCTGAACTTGTTGCTCTTAAAGCTTGTGTTGCAGTTCTCAGAATCACTCTTGGTTTCAAGACCACTTTTTGAAGGTCTCATTCTTGTCTCGGGAATCGAATGCATTTTAACTCAGTCTTGTCTCAGACTGCAGATTTTAAATCAAGACCGGTCAAGACCACCTCTGACAGGATTTTTCCACGTCATTTCTGTGATTAGAAGGAAAACGGCTCTTTTTAAAACAACATGTAACTTCAACTCCTTCATAATCTGATTTGTATCCCCCGGTTACTGTTGCAAGCTATCCAGTGTTACTGGAGTGACACGTCGGCTGCACACAAGATGATGATTTTTCTGTGATATTCATGGTCTTGGTCTTGACTCAGTCTCGACCTCTAAATGACTTGTTCCTCAGCACTCTGGTCTCGGGTATGTCTTGGTCTCGGTTAGTGTGACCTTGACTACAACACTACTTAAAGCGTGTTTAAAGTGTTTTACAAAATGAACACAGGAGCATACAGAAGCTTAACTTGGTCTGAGCTAATTTTGCAAAGGGGAGCTAAATTATGAATCTCCAAATACTCTCTTCTTAAACCATTAAAATGCCCTCATTGTTGTCATGAGTTTCTGGTTTAGTTCTGTATTTTTGTTAACCAGCCCCTTAGTTTAACTTTTTATTTTCTACTCTTGTGTTTGTTTTTATCGTTATATCTCAAGGTCTCTGTTGGTCTTTAGTGTTTCCTGTTTTATTTTGTAGTTATTTCCCCAGTGTTTCAGGCCTAGTTTTACCTCCTGTCCTTGGGTCCTTCTAATGTCTCTTAAAACATATTTCCTCGTTTCCTCTCTCCTCTGCTTCGTTTCCTCACGTCTCTCTGTTTATCTCTGATGGGAGGGACTAAGACGCAATTCATGGATGGAAGTGAAGGGACACGTGGATGCAATGTGCGAGACATGAGAAGAACCCCTTGTGTGTTTTCTCGGCAATGGAATTGCCCTCGTCAGTTTCACCTGTCCTGTCTGTCACACCTGGTTAGATTTAGATTTCTTTATTTAAAAGGGACAACGCACATTAATTAACAAGAGCAACAAAGTCACACATGTAAATGTGCCAGATTTAGCCATGCAGGCTAATTTTCATCTGCAGTCCCTGGCAGGTTGATGACATTTAAGAAAACATTAAAAAGCATACAGGAAAATGCAGCACAAAAACATAGACACAAGAACACATAAGCATATGTGCATGGTTTTGATAACCACTGGTCTATTTTGTCTCTGCGTTTGTTCCCTTCTGTGTCACTTCTCTCATGTGTTTCCTGTTGGACTTCCATTTAACCTTTTTTGACACCTGGGCACGTGTTTGTGTTTGTTTAATAGAGTAGTTTTTTTTTTTTTTTAAAGATTTGCAATTGGGTCGTTTAATTGTTTAAGATTTATAAAAATCTTTTAGTGTGTGGTAGGCCTTAGTTAGTTAGTTAGTTAGTTTTCCTCTTGTCACACTGATGGAAAGTAACGACACAACTGCTCCTTTGAATACATTTACTTTAAAAAGCTCCAACACATCTCGGCTGATCACTTTTTACCGTTCCTGTAAGCTGTTTTCATTTACTTTTCCATCAGTAGCATGTTCCTTTTTTTTCTGTGGTCAGCTTAATGTCCCAACTTTTGATCGACCAGTAAGTCCTTATATTCTTTCATAGTAAAAAAACAAGTTTTTATCCAAAAAGGAAGTAAAGTACCAAGGTTTAAGACAGTACAAAATAAAAGCAAAACAAAAACGTAATCACAATTAACTTTTGCCATTGAGTGATTGATTGCAATTGTATTAACCGTTTGTCACCCGTAGTATAAAGGTATTTGCTGGGAAACAATGACCGTATGCTCTAACAAAGAGAATCATGTTTTTTTATTTATTCATGTTAGCTCATGACTCGTCATCAGAATTCTCCATCACCAATGCCAATTTTACTGAGCGTCTGCAGGACAGAGAGAACGAGCTGTCCTCCCTGACTGAACAGCGAGACCTGCTGAATGCCAACCTCACTGAAATGACTAAAGAGCTGGAAAGACTTCAGACTCTGTCAAAACAGAGTGAGTGCTCTTCTGTTATACTTTAGATAGACGCTGTTATCTTCTCACTTCTGCCAAATATATTTACAGTTTGCCACTGAATTCATTATGGGTGTGTGTGTGTGTGTGTGTGTGTGTGTGTGTGTGACCTTTTCCACTTGTAATTCTTTAAAAAGTATTTGTTTCATGCAGTTTGTGTTGAAGTGTATAGGCGTTTGTGGACCTCGGGAGCATTGTCATGGTTCTAGGAACTGTTGGAAGCCTTTTATATTGATTCTGCACCGCAGGAACTAGGAACTACTTTAGTTAACCCTGTTTAGAGGAACCTTTTGAGCTCCTGCGTAGGTATGAGTAGGTATTCTCCCAGCACACAAGGGACTTAAGTGCACGGTTATTGGTCCACACATCAATGTATGCGTGACAGAACAAAGAAACAGAAGAAAACAAATGTTTAAAAAGCGCCTCATAGACTTTTTGACACTTTTTCCTGGCGCACACTTGAGACCCACTTAAAATGGCTCCTTGCCCGACAAGTTCAGAACCACTGTTTAAGACGGTGACCACTGTCTCAAAGTGACAGAATCTACATTTGAACGAGTTTAGTGTCTCTAGTTCATGGCCAACTATCATGCGTCACATGCGGCCAATGACTCTCAGTAACACAATCAGCATTTGAAAGAGTTTCACTTCCTTAAACATTTTGATCTGCAAAAAAACATCTAATGCAATTCTAGTTCCTCGTTAGAGTTGCTCATCATGAATTTGACCCCATTTAAGGGCAAAAGTAGAAGGTCCTGTTTAAAAGCGTATGTTAACATGCCTTCTGAGTGATCTTATAACAAATGGAAAGCCTTGAGTACAGGTGAAAACCCATCCAGGACACGTGGAGATCTGATCTCTCAGGCCAAACTGGGAGCTAGTCTTGGACACGTCTTTTGACATTTCACAAGTCGCTGCAGAAAGTTGTACAGCTGTACAGAAACAAATCAAGTTTTCCTTAATCCGCTAGAAAAATAACTGCTGAGGCTGTATACTTGTCAGCTCTGGATTACGGCAATGTGATCTATAGACATGCTGCAGCTTCAACTCTAAAGCCTCTGGACGTTGTCTATCACTCTGCTCTCAGATTTATAGATAGATTCGATGCTCATCATTGTGTCCTGTATGAGAAGGTTGTTTGGCCGTTTCTTAAAGAGGGGTCCAAGAAACATATATTTCAAAGCCCTCATCGGAAAAAAACGTCTTCCTTACATAACACACCTGTTGGAGTGGGCACCTACACGATACATTCTACTGATTGGCTCGTTCTTAAAGTCCCTCAAGTTTCACTGAACTGGGCAAAACAGCATTTTCTATTGATGCCCCAAATGCGCTGCTGCAAACTCTAAAGATTGGACTTCTTCCCCTCATCTGCAGAGTTTAGGATTTTGAGTTTGTAGCGACTTTGTTTCCAATTGTGAGTGTTTAAGAAAGTGGTTTCTATTGTTTTTGTAAATCCTTTTGAGAATAAATCAGTTGAATGAACATTCATTTGAAACTGTGTATGGACATGTTTCATTGTCTTCTAAGTCTTGCTGGTTCTCTAATGTTTTTAGTTTGTCCTATTTTTTTACAGAGAAAACTTGTCCTACTGGATGGAAGATGTTCCGTTGTTCCTGTTATCTCTTCTCAACACACACTAAGACTTGGGAAGGAAGCAGACAAGACTGCAGAGACAATGGAGCAGATCTGGTGGTTGTAGACAGTTTTGAAGAGCAGGTAATGTGTTCTATAGGAGCCATGTTTCGGAAGTGCAAACACAAATTGTTCCAGCAGGTGTCACCTTTAGGTTAAGGTGAAACTCTATATAGGTAGGAACTATCACTGGGGTGTCAGGTGTTGTTAGACGGGGAGCAATTACACTTTTTTGACCGCTTTAGCCACGCTATGAGGTAACAGGAGTGAATGTAAACGGAAATATCTGGATTATTGTTTGAACAGCTCACATGTGACATTAATCAAGACAATGATGGAATGAGAAATAAATATTCCTAAACGAAGAAGATATTGGACTGTCTTATTTCGAATTCTTACGCTCAGGAGTGAAGCTGGCAAACGCGTCCATTAATAGGCTAGATTAGCCCGTCTATCTAGCCCCTCAGTGACTTTAAGTTTTAGGCTTAGCCGCTATATGTTCTTTAGCTAGACGTATAGACATGGAGTTTATAGGTCCACGAAAATGTATGTAGACTGGATGAGTGAACTCCATTGCTACCTCAAGAGGCCCTACAGAGTAATGATTTTGTCCAATGTTCCACATGCCAGGATACTTTAAGGTCACTAATGATTTTCAATTTTATACTACTTAAAGGGGCTATATGTAACTGTAAAAAATACTGCCTTTGTAGCGATACCGCATGGCCGTTAGGCGAACTGCACAACCTGTTGCTCGATCTCCCTCGTCATACGTGCTCGTACGTACACAAACGAGCATCATCATAGGCCCCGAAACACTGGATATTTACTGACATAATGTTTACAGAGGAGGTAAGTGGTCATACATTGTTCTAAATCCACTCTGATCCTGTATTTGATCATGCCTATAAACCCCTCTATTTCAGCCCTGCTCAGAACACACTGTTTCTGTGTCTGTACCTTTAAATGTAAATGAGTTGGGTCTGACCACGCCCCTCTCTGGAAGGGCTTGGGTGGCCTCGTGCTGGTTCACCTAGAGGGCAGTACAAACACCTAGTTGTGGGAGTGTCACCCACCTGGGGAGGGGTTACTGCCCTTTGTGATGTCATGAAGGGATAAGTCCCAAAACGGCCTGTTTGAGCAGACTTTTTTTAATTATAAAGCTAAAATCGAAATAAAAATACAGGCTCTCTTCCTCCAACAGGAATTTCTAACTAACAACATCAAAGCAGACACTTGGATTGGTCTGAGTGACCGGGACAATGAAGGCACCTGGAAATGGACGGATGACACTCCCCTGACTCGGGGGTAAGGAACACAATTTTTTAAAACAGTCCTAACATTCTCCAAACTGTTAAATACAATTGTTACAACTTTCATATTTAAAAAACATCCAAATTCACCAAACACAGTTCATACTTGGTTCAAAACGGAGTCGTTGTGGTCAATGCCACCAACATTAAAAGTATTTTTGTCATCGTGTGAGCCGCACTGGACGAAATGATTCAACCTTTTTTCATGTTTTTCACTGTTTTTGTTGCCATGTCAGCCAAAAAAAATAGTTTTATTTGAGAATTGAGCCACAATAAATGAGAAAAACTGCAATTTTCTAATACTGCTTGCATGAAGAGCAAACATGTTTGGGTGCTTGGGCCAATAATATATTCTCAATGAACATCATGATTGTTTTGTGAAAGCGAGAAATCCGGTGAAAATTATCTTTCTTGTTCCCCTCTTACAGGTACTGGCGGGCAGGTCAACCTGATAACGGTGGAGGAGATCCACGATGGGGCGAAGAGGACTGTGTCCATTTTGGAGCGGGCAAGAAAAAAGAGGCAAACTGGAATGATCTCAGATGTGACGTATCCAAACTGTGGATCTGTGAAAAATAGCAAAGCAATGGAATGATTTGCACTGTATGTTATTAAGAGCACACTAAATGTCCTTTAAATTACCTTTATCTGTGTAAGAGCACTAGGCCTCCATCAGAGTTGCGCTCAACGCTGATTACGGCCTAGTGCTGAAAGGCATCCGTTGTTGTTTTGCTGCTCTTTCCCAGATAAAGGAAACTTAAAGGACATTTAGTGTGCTGACGTTTCTGTCTCTTTTTAGTGCACCTGAAACTTTACTGTCGAGTATGCTCCTTTTCTTTTTCTGTTTTTGCAAGAGGCCATTAGTAAGATGTAATATTCTCACATAATATCATTGTGGTTGCTTAGCAACACTGTTGTGTTGTAAGTTAGTAACATGTGTTCCTATTGGTTGCTGACTGAGCCTGATTGTGATTGGTCCGCAGTGTATGCAGACAGCGCCTGTTCTGTTCAGTATGTGTGAGAAGTTCGGCTTCCTAGTAAGACTTCACCTGAATGTACACGGCTGCAAATAAATATTCACTTAAAGCACGTCGTCGTAACAGATTGTTTTCATAACGTCATACAAAACAAGACACAGGGCTTTCATGTTGTATGTGTGTTTAGAGAGACAAAGGGAGAGAGTGTAACGTGTTAAGAGTTGGAGACGAGTAACTACATATCTGCTTGACCTATTTTAATGAGAACATTTAAAATTAACAACAGGAAGGACGGCGAATGCAGATGACTCCCATGAGTTTTTGTCAACAACAGGAAACAATAGAACATATTATCATTTACTTTCAATGAGGCTGAGAGAAGGAAGCTGACACTGCAGACTGAAAGAGATTCTACAAGTGTTGTAGTTTTTATTTAAATATCTAAGAAAAACAAATTTGATAGAGATAATTAGCTTAATTTATTCATTTTTAAAAAAAAATTTGTGTGTGCAAAATTAGAATATAGTTCCCTTTACACACTCCATACGAGATGGTGGCGGTAATGCGCCAAAACGTTGTTTGTCAACCGCCCAAAAAAAACTCAAAGAAGAAGAAGAACTTCCGGTGCACGCAGGGTGCGTTCCGTAAACCGTCCGCTGTTCTGGTTGAGAAGGCCAAATAGCGACACTGCGGTGAGTTTAAATCCTTATAATGGACATTATCTGATAAATACGAGTATCTGTGTTTAACCAGATATCTAGTTTATTGTCTGTCATTTCTGGTTTTTAAATGATTTGTTTACTTTGATGCACCTCGTGCGACCTCTGTTCAGAAGTCCTTGACAGTATGTCAGTGTTAGCTTAGCTTAGCAATAAACCTTCATGTTTTACAACTTAAACCAAACGTGTTCCCCGTTTACAGAACAGAGATCAAACTGGTGAAAGGTTTAAAGAAACACAGCCACAAACGGGACTGTCTGTCTGGTAGTTAACCATGTCGTCATACATCAGGGTTACACTCAGAGAGGTCAGAGGTTAAAGTGAAGACTTCACACCAGGTTGTGCACCTTACAGGACACGATATGCATGAATGACATTAAACTGCACTCGAAACAGTCCAGACACTGTCCATGCTAACTCTGACCTCCACAGCTCAGTGTGTCCATGTTCATGTGGTGTCACACACACAAAGTGTACGAGTTTAAAAATGACACATGATAATAATTTAATAATGTGGTGTCTGACTTCATATTCCTCATCGTCACGTATTGCATATCAATATTTATCTCAAACATAGCTTGTGACAGAGACAGTCCACACGTCTTCACGGTGTTTGGTGTTGTTGTTGTTGTTACAACATTTAGACTTCCTGAACTGAAGAACGATCTGCCAACTTGGAAACTGGAACTGTTGTTTGCTCTAAAGGAGAAAAACACATTTAAGTGATTGCTGTGCCGCAATTCACACACACTGACCCCCTTACTCTGACAGGAGGAGGAGGAGGAGGAGGAGGAGGAGGTGGTGTCCTCTGATCAGTGAGAGTGAAACATGCAGAAGACCGGGGGACTAAATCTGAGCTGTTATCTGTAACAAATCGCGATGTGAGGCTACTCTTATTTAGGCCTGAGGCTGAATGGCAAAAATCCATGTCGTGGCAGATAATAATACCAGTGGTCATATTGATACCGATTTACCACCCAACACTAGCTCACACACACTTTGTATCATTGTGCACTGAGTGTTAGAAAAGAGAGCAGCAGAGTGTTTAACCTCTGGCCTCTGCAATGTTGACTTCAAGATCGAGTTCTTATATTTTATGATATTATGTACACAATATTTGTGTGTATATGTACAGTACGTGTGTGTGTGTGTGTTTATATATAAATGACAACACATTGCTGCAGTCTGTGTTAATCTGTCTCTGGTTATAAGGTTAAAGTCCAGGGACACTGTTCAGCTCCCAATCAGCAACAAACGTTGCCCTTTAGAAAGTTGCTCATTGGGAATTGAACAGTGTGCAGACCGTTCCCTTTTTTCTGCAGTTTAAACCATTTTTGTCCTGCACCTGTATGCAATTTGCTTGGATGTGCGCACACTAGTGATGGCGAAATGAGGCTTTGTGAAGCAATGAGGCTTTCCAGCCAATTGTATCCAAATCGATTCATTACTCCAGGCCTCATTTAACACAGTGTACACTAGTGACACCTACTGGTCAAAACAATTTAGAGCAGCCAAATTATTATTGATCACATCACATTGCATTACTGACATGTTATAGCAAATTGTACTACTTCAACCAATAATGAGTCACGTGATATTACTTTATAACATACCTTAGTTAATATAATCATATTATCATTCAGTGATCTTATTTTTTTATGATTTCCTATCAAGATATAGCCTATGAAACAACAATATATATAAATCTATTGTTCAACAAGTTTTAGGATCTATGTTAACTACAAGTCCAGGAAAAAAGGAAGATTGAAAGAAAGATCCTTAAAGCACACCAAACACTTCACCTTCAAATCAAAATAATAAGCCATCGATAATAAACACAGATAATGATGATAGTGACAGAAACAACTAATAGAAGCGATTCAGCATGGCAATACATGAAAGCTTTGTAGCATAATGGTTATGGCAGCGCCACGTCGACATAGAGGCTCGGGTTCAGTTCCTGGAACCGCTGAACTAATGTTTTGTTTTAACGTTTTTTAACGTTTACCTTATTGGGAGATGATAACTCAAAATGCTCCCAAACAGGAGACGTTTTCCTCTTTCTCACAGGCTCCATTTCTCGAAAAAAATAGAACCAAAACTCCAACTCTCAACAACCAACTAACGCAAACTCACAAGGAGACATGACAAGTGGGTTTCGCTTCCTTTTATCCACAACCCGAAACACAAACAAATCAATGACGTAGTTCTACTCGAAGTGAGGCCTCGTTTGTCATCGATGACGCGCTTCTCTGAAAATGACACGAGCCTCGATACGGGGCCTCGGCTAGAAATGCCCCTCCTACTCGACACACGCTTCAAAGCCTCGGTGTCAAACGTAACATCACTAGTGCACACTAGTCTTTTTTTTAAATGTTAAATGTTCAGTTATCTGCCAAATATATTTCAATAAAAAGTTATACAAGTATTTTCACATCAAAATAATTGTAATTTCTCTTCCTGTAAAACTTTTATTATGTCTGATGACTCATCCTGTTGTTGTGTTAAACTGTCTCTGGTTGTGTGTCTGTTTTCAGCTCAAAAAGGTGATGGCTGCTTCTCTGCGTTTGTTGTACTCTGTGAGCAGACCAGGTGAGATCACAGCAACACACACCTGTATCATAACAACACATGTTCATAAACACACAGCGGTGTGTACCTGTTTAACATCTCTCAGGCGTATATCACAGTCATAATCATGTTAACGACGATTTTGTTCAAACTTTAGGCTCTTCTGGGGTCACTCAGAATCTGGTGAGGTCCTTTAGTGTTTCCACACAGAGAGGAGGATTCAGTGAGTACACACACACACACACACACACACACACACACACACACACACACACACACACACACACACACACACACACACACACACACACACACACACACACACACACACACACACACACACACACACACACACACACACACACACACACACACACAGCAGACATTATTATGTCAGGTTATTTTAAATCATGAAGCTGGGACCATTCTAACCAGAGTAGCTCACCATGGTAACTCCCTCACTGCACAGATCACCATGGTTACTCCCTCACTGCACCGATCACCATGGTAACACTCTCGCTGTACAGATCACCATGGAAACCCTGACTGGGACAAAATTATTGAGTTTGTATTTAAGTGCTCAAGAGGTTTTTATAGTTCAGTGAGTCTCTGAGGGTTGAAACTAACAAACAAAGAAAAACACAAACACTGATCTTGTGATTCTGATTGAAGCTGCGGGTCAGAGAGAAGAACTCAGAGTCATGAAGATGATTTAATAAATGTTTGTGTTTGTGTGTCTAGAGTATGTGAATGCTCAGGAGCTGCCCACAGACATGAAGTCGATCACAGACCGAGCTGCTCAGACACTACTGTGGACCGAGCTCTTCAGAGGTAAGATCAATTCGACTTAATAATACTAATAATTATAATATTAATACTAATAATAATTATGATGTTTGGGTTAATGCAGTGGAATGATGACATGTTGTCTTGAAGTAATTCTGAATGACAGATAAACTGAAGGACGTGTTGTGCTCTCAGATGGATTCAAAGTCTTTAAAGTTAACAAGTTATCTTCAATCAATTTTCTTAATAAAGAAGTTTTGTGTATTCCGTGTTTCATCACCATGTCTGTTAAAATCCCTTCAGACTATCACCGTTTGTGTTTCATATTTTATTAAAGATTCATAAAGAGAAACATGAGGTTGTTGGTCTATTGAATGTCAGATTAATCATAATTATAATCCTGAGTCTCTGCTGGGACTGATTTGATTCTTACTAATCGTTTATTCTGTGCTCATGGTGTTGTGTGATGTTTGTGAAATGATTGTGTGATGTTTGGGTTAACAGGCCTGGGGATGACCATGAGTTACCTGTTCAGAGAGCCTGCCACCATCAACTACCCGTTTGAGAAAGGACCTCTGTCACCTCGCTTCAGAGGAGAACACGCCCTGCGCAGGTCAGAACTGACACACCTGTCACTCACGCCCAGCTCACTCTGTGATTGGCTAGTTTTTATAGAGGCGAGACAGTGGGCAGATTCCGAGCTGATTCTGTGTTTTTTTTAAAGTGAATGGCTTCTCATTTTCAACTCTGTTTAAACAATCACGATGACACTTTCAAAGAACAGAACACAGAACACGGAGAACATAAGAAGCAGCACAGAACAAATGTATGTAGCAGCAGAGTTCTCTTTGTCTTTTACTCAGCAGTAAAACACAGAAGCAGAACGTACAGGTGGAACACACCTGGATGAGGTGTTACTGTCTTAGGTTAGAATCCAACAATACCACTCCAGATTTTGGTTTCTGCATCTCTGGCTCCATGTTTGCCATCTCCCACAATCCTTAGCTGGTAACGTATCCTATGAATGAGTCATCTGTAACTGTTTGTGATGATGTCATTCCAGGTATCCTTCAGGTGAGGAGCGCTGCATCGCCTGCAAGCTGTGTGAGGCCATCTGCCCTGCTCAGGTACACACACACACACACACACACACACACACACACACACACACACACACACACCTCTGTTTGTTTATATCACAGGTGTGTGTTACTGTGACACAACATGAAGAAACATTAACATCATTGTAAAAAATATTTCTATCTCCCTGTGTGTGTGTGTGTGTGTGTTTGTGTGTGTGTGTTCAGGCCATCACCATAGAAGCAGAGACTCGAGCTGATGGAAGCAGGAGGACGACACGTTACGACATTGACATGACCAAATGTATCTACTGTGGCTTCTGCCAGGAGGCGTGTCCTGTGGACGCCATTGTCGAGGTGTGTGTGAGACTGAGAGAGAGATGATCTTGATGATCTCGATGATCACTGTCTACATCAGGTTTTTTTTTAATCATTGTTGACAGGTTTTTTTAACACTTTAGATCTCAGGAAAACAATCACGTTAATAGATCATTTTTTATCTCATACACACGTCAGGGCTGTGATTTTTCTAGATTTATTCAGAATCTCTGATTTTCATGTTCTGAAAAGTTGACCCATGATGAGAATTGAATTCTCCATTAGGATGTTTGTTTGTGTTCAGCTTGAACCGAATCTGCTGAATTTAAAGCACAGCTATGAACATTCTTGTTGATTTGTTGTTTTGTGAACGTTCTGCGAGGTAAAGTAACGTCTGTTAGCTAAAAGATAGCAACACTGATGAGTAGAAGGGTAAAAGTACCAGACATTTTGACTAAGGCAGCTATGAGCTGATGTCACTTCAGAAATCATTTATTGATAAGTCAGGACGTAGTGATCCCAAATTTCTTTATACGGGCTGTAATATAACCTGAGAGACGTTTATTGACATTATTTTTTACTAACAACATCTTTATATAAAGTAAGAGTAAGTTTCTCAAAGTAAGAAGTTTTACTTAAAGGTCCCATATTCTGCTTTTTCTGGTTTTATATGCTCTTTAGTGTGTTTTCCATGTGTCCTGTGCATGTTCAGGCACATCTATGTGCAAAAATTCAAAGTCTGCGTAAACGCAGCTTCTCCTATGTTCTCCTGTTAGCTGCATCATTAGCTGCATGTAAAGCTCGGTTCTAGCCCCCGTCGAAAAAAAATTGTCAGTGTGATGTCACTGATCTAAGCCCATTGGCTCGTTGTGGCAAGCCCAGCAGCTCATGTTGCACGCCCACTATATGCCGTAGCCTGCGGTAGCACAGTAGTGCTAAGGTGCTAATGTTTTTGCTCCCCGGCCCTCGGAGCCAGAGTGGCTGAGCGACTGACCAATTATGGCAGAGCCGACAGGCCGACCAATCAGATCAGACTTGACACACGTGGGGACTCTGAACGTGGGTACTTCAGATCCTTAGAGAGAGAGTCAGAAGCGAGCCGGTGCATGGAGCGGCAGTACATGAAAACAGACACTTTTTTCAAACTTTAGCTATTGTCAACATACTTTAGTAGGTACATAGATTAAATATACGAACCCCAAAAAGGGCATAATATGGGCTCTTTAATATTCTGTGTTTAAAAACAAACAAACTGGAGGTTTTCAAATGACGAGCGCTCCTTTTCCTGGATGATTACACAAGAGCCATTAAATCCCATGCAGTACCACGGTTTGTCCAGCTAATGTCCCTGTTCTTCCTGTAGTGGTTGGAAAAATGTTCTTATAAACTCCTTTACTTCTGACCTCTTTCGTTAATGGATTTTATAATCATATTTTCCCTTTTTAAACTGCTGATACATTAAATCTCTCCCTCTAATTCTCTCTTTCCCTCTCAGGGTCCTAACTTTGAGTTCTCCACGGAGACTCATGAGGAGTTACTCTACAACAAAGAGAAGTTGCTCAACAATGGAGACAAGTGGGAGGCCGAGATAGCTGCCAACATTCAGGCTGATTACCTGTACCGATAGAAACACACACACTTGTCCTGTACATACTGTAAGGAGAACTCAGCTGACAGACAGAAATCTTCCTCTTGTTGTAATATTTGTGTCTGATTATATATTTATTAAAGAAACACGAGTCCCTATGATTGATTTGATTGATTAGATTGATCGATCGATCAGACAGACTCTAACATCACACTCAGCTGATCATCAATTATTGTTCTAATCTGATATTTTTCTTTATGACTCGAATAAAAAACCAGTGAGAAACATGGAGAGTCGTCGTGTCATTTAGAAACACACAAACTAACTTTATACAAACGGTAAACAAATTGTGAACTACGTCAACATGTGGACTGCAGATGCTGGGATCAAACCACCAACCCTCTGATTGGAAGACGACCCGCTCTACTACTGAGCCACAGCCGCCCAACAACATAGATCATCAAACCTAGATGCGAAATACTCTAACACATAGCACATAGAACAAAATCATACATCCTAGAAAAAAAGAGTAATAAACTATTTCAAGTCATCAACAACTGGGAATGAAGGTAGAACCTTTCACATAGCACAAAGAGCATGAAATGTTTTCATTTTGTTTTACACACTTTATTAATACCTGTGGGAAATTCTGGTTTACACTGAGACATGCTTCTCTCACACGGTCAGAATCACACACATGCACAAACAGGACCTGTGGATGGAGAGATGTCAGAGTGGGGCTGCTACGCAGGGGGATTGGATGTCTTGCTCAAGGGCATCTTGGCTGAGCTCTGGAGGTGACCAGCACCTCTCCAGCCACCAGGCCAACTTCCACACTTTGGTCCACATCGGGACTTGAACCAGAGACCCTCCAGTCTCTACAGGCTGAACAACTGCCAACCCAGACATTGATCATGAAACAGAAATGAGAAAAACACCAACATAAAACACGTAGAGCTTAGACGACAAGAAAAAAGAACATAAAACAAATACCAACATAATCACAGAACAATACAATAAAACAAATAGGACTTAGAATACAGAATGTAGAACACTAAAGGGAGCATAGAAAATGAAATATTGAACTCAAAGTAAAACCTAGAACGTGACACACACACACACACTGAACAGAGAACATAGAACACAGAATATTAAATATAGAACACTGAAACAGAAAAGAGGTCATAGAATTAAAATCATAGAAGACTAGAATACAACATAGTTTTCAAAGAACACAGAAAATAAAGAACCTAGAACACAGAACAGAGAACAAACGTTAATATTAAATACAATTACAGACTATAAAACACAATAGATAGAACAGATAACATAAAACACAAAACATAGACCACATTAGATAGAGAACATAGATGTGTACAAAGTTCATACATTATAGAACACAGGACAGATATTTAAGAACATAGAAAAGAGAGTATAGATCATGTCAACTTAAACATGAAATCACGAAGAAGATTATAATAAAATATAGAACACAAGAAAAAGACAAAAGAACAATCACAATCAGATTTGTTTTTTTATTTCCAAGTACATTATAGTAAGAACAGGGTAACTAAACCCCATATTTCAGCTGTACTGCTCTACCCTGGAATTTAAAAAAATGCATTTAGAATGTCAACGTATCAACTTCGAGGGGGGGGGGGTAAGACACGCCGCTATCAGCCGCAACATGATACAATGTTTGCCCCACACACACAAATACACACATACACTTGAGTCCCCACAGTTCGCCGAGTCGGGTGACGAGGCTTTTATAGGTTTGGTGACGTGGGGATGCACTCCTACGTCATACTGTACTCCACACAGCCGTTAGAGTTTTTCAAACGGAAGGGCAGACACTATGCACATTTCTAACACAATATTTAGAATTTCAATACTTTATACTGAAATGTCGAGATTGGGACTTGGATTGATCCATAACACTACTTAATACTCAGATACAGAGGTTTATAGTTGAAAAAAGTGGTTTTAGGGTTTAGTTACGCTTTAAATAAAATAACATGAAATATAAGTAGCAATTACAAATATATAGAGTATAACAATATAAAAACACAAAATGTACAAAAGGTGCAATGAAGGAGTTGAGCAGTTGACTTGAAAAAGTCTTACAGTATAGAGAAATCTCCTCACAGTGTGCATGTAAACAGAACATTTCTAACGCATAAAATCCACAACATAGTAAACAGAATGAGAAAGTAACAAAGGACATGGGACAGAACTCATTTCACAAGAAATAGAACTCAGAACATAGAACATGAAACTTTTAGAACACAAAAATGTAGATCAAAGAATACTAAACATAGATGTTGAATGTTGAATATTGATTAAAGAATATAAAACTGAATATAGAAAATAACAAACAATAGAACACAAAACCGATCATAGAATAATGAATATAGAAGCAAAATTCAGAACACATGCAACACATCCGTTAAAAATAAAGAACATCACACTGACCATACAACATAGAATGTAAAATGCAGAATGCAGAATGTAGAACACTACACAGGACATAGAACAAAGAACACAGAACATACAAAATACAATGTAGAAAGATAGAACAGAATAAACAACGCGAGGCAGAGAACAGCAAATGTAGAACAAATGAGATAAAACATGAAAAAGAACATAAAATATGAAACATATACAGTAACATGGAGCACACAGAGAGACATCAGAAGAAAACACAGAACAGAAATTGGAACACGAAACACAGGAACATAGAACAAGGAACATAGAACTTGGAATGAAGTACCACGCCTCTAATCATTGAATATTAATCAGAAAAATTGTTCACCTCTAAAGATATGTGTTCGTTTGTAGAGGAAAGTGGTGTTGTTGACTCTCTCTCTCTCTCAGCCCTTTATATTCAGGTTTTTAGGACAAACAGCTGAGTTGTCATGGTGACGATCGTCCCCTGAGAGGATCTCTCTGAGAACATGGAGAATGTCAGATGCAGATCCGGTCTCTGGAGGTTCACTGTGAAGATATTCAGCCTCTCTGGGGACAAAAGGGTTTGAATCCCGTGGGACCTCATCCTGGAACGGCATTCATCCATGCATGAGGTGTCTGCAGTGCTCATTTAGGTCACAAGTCAAAGATTCATACATTAAAACTTAATATTTATGTAGCCTACCGTTTACCGTTTAGTCGACTTTGATATAAAAGTATGTAAATAGTTTCGCCATAAGGACATTCAGTTTGTCAAAATGTTCAATAAGTGCACAACAAACATGTTGTATGGTAAACAAATTATTTTATTTTATCTTCATACGTTCCTTTTAACACAAACACATACAATACAAAACTACTCAGCCGACCTATCAAACACAACACATCGATAAAAAAAGCTTTTTTAACACAGAGAACCAACTTCTGAAATAACAGATCAGCAGCCCTGCAGTCTGCAGAGATCCCAGCAGGGGGCGCTTATGCAACACAAAATACTGGTACCAGTGTAAAGCAAAAAGAGTGCATTATAAACAATATTCACTCAATTAAAATATTAAATTACTGACAAATCGTGTTTAATAATGAAACATGATGATAAGAGTGATCGTTACCCCTGAAGCATTCACAAAACCTGTCACACAACATAGACGGTTGTGTTCACCTTATCATAAAAATGATCACCTAATGTTGTAGTAGGCCACTCGAAATCTGTCTCGAGACCACTTTGACTCTTAGACTGGGCGGACAATACCGGTCAATACCACCACTGGTATTATCATTACTGTGATAAGAATGAAAATGGCCCTTTCTAAAACAGAAATGAATAACTTCAATTAATTTGTAGTTTGATTTTCCCTAGGATACTACAAGCTTATTCATCTAAATTATGGTAAATGGTAAATGGACTTGAGCACCAGGTCACACCTACACATTCACACACTGATGGCAGAGGTTGCTATGTAGTGAAACCATCAGAAGTAACTAATCCATTCACATACATTAATGCGCCACCGACCAAGCAGCAAGAGCAATTCAGGGTTAAGTGTCTTGCCCAAGGACAAATCCGACATGTTGCTGCAGGAGCTGGGGATTGAACCCTTGACCTTCCAGTTGAGAAATGACCATCTCTACCAACTGAGCCACAGCCGCCACGTCTCACCTATTATAAGCCACACTCCCCTGACAAATCCAGATAATCGCCATTTTTCAAGAAATATAAAAATGATCACCTAATTATAAAAATTATGACATCATCATAAATATGATCACACTATCAAAAAAAAAATCACCTCATCCTTAAAATGACCACCTTATCATCAAAATATGATAAGCAACAAGACCAATTTCCCTACTTTGGTCCATACTGGGACCAGCAACCCTCTTGTTCCCAATCCGGGTCCCTATAGACTGAGTCTTGCCGCCCCAGTAGCTCATTCTGATCAAAAAATCTAAAAATGATCGCCTTATTAGACTTCAGGGACTCCTCGTTTTTTTTCCCCAATGAATATATAAATAACTGATGTACTCATGCAGTACTCTGAAGACCCTCTAGGGGCAGTTCTCTCACTGAATCTGTGTTTTATAAGATAAAATAGGAGAACGAGACACCATATTTGTAGTTTTATCTGCACACTGACTGATCATCTACTTTTGTACCCGAAACCAGAGGAGCTTTCACCTGTTCATGCTCTCAGATAGGTGATACCACTGTCAGGTGAACCTGAGAGAGTTAACAGAGGGACAGGGTGACCTGAATGATGTCATGTTGATGTCATGATGTAACAGGAAGTGAGAGGTCGTCTGTCAGGTCGATGCAGACATGTTTAATATCAGAATGTCCCCCAGAGACGAGACAAGATATTACTCAGTGATGAGTGGACAGATTCATGTCCACATCAGCAACACTACACAAAACACCACACACAACATAGACACAAATTCCATAAAACACTACACACATCATCACACCAAACACTACACACAACATCACACACAGTATTATACTCTAAGCACTACACCAAACAGTACACTGAACATTAAACCCAATATTACACAAGAGACTACACACACATTACACACAATATTCCACTAAACATTACACGCAAGTCACTGCACAAATCACTGCACTACACTAAACCCCCACACCAAACACCACACACCTGTCCTGGTGATTTATGAGAGTGTGAAAATTTTGTCCCTGTCGTCTGCTCTCGTTAGAAACAATCAGCTGATTGAATTTAGTCGCTGCTGATGAAGCTGTGAGTCAGTAACAGTCCGGTTCCCCCTCAGGCAGCAGAGAGGAACTTGGACTCAAATACAGAGCTATGCAGATAAACCTCACACACACAAACCCCCCCCCACACACACAGACACACATACACACACACACAGGGAGAGAGAGAGAGAGAGAGAGAGAGAGGACGGAGTGGGAGCACAGCAGCGTCTCTCTGAACAACCTCTAAATCGTGTGATGCAGCAGCGCTGATGATCCAACGCTCCAGAGGTAGGAATTAAAGAAACATGCAGTTTGTGTTCTTGTGCCGTACTGTTGTGTCACTCTGTATTTGTGTGTCTGTGTGGTGCATGTCTGTGTGGTGTGTGTGTGTGTGTGTGTGTGTGTGTGTGTGTGGGGTAAGAAACAGAGTAATGAATCTTTACCTCATGCTGAAGGACAGTAATATTAGCTCCGGGTTTGCCCTTGTGTGAGAAGGAGCCTGTGTTATACCTGTGTGTGTGTGTGTGTGTGTGTGTGTGTGTGTGTGTGTGTGTGATATAACTAGTTTTTATATGTGAACAGATGAAGAACGATGCAATGTGATTTGTGTGTGTGCGTGTGTGTGTGTGCTATAACTAGTTTTTACATGTGAACAGATGAAGAACAATGCAATGTGATGTGTGTATGTGAGTGTGTGTGTGTGTGTGTGTGACCATAAAAGCCTCAGCGAGCTGTGTCATCGTATCGCCGCAGTCCCCCTCTCACCCCCTACCCCCTACACACATACACAGGACCTTCTCTCTGTGTGTGAGGCTGCATGCAGCGCTGATGGGCTACATGGGGGGACCTTATGTTGCATCATATGTTCTTTAACTCTTCAGTTTGGATTTGTTTTAAGGATGTGGAGCAAATGAAGTGAACGTGCTCCTAGTTTAGGAAGAGAACAGCTGATTAATGAGCAGACAGGTCTCTCTGCTAGAAGAAAGCAACACTTTAGCTCATGAACAGCATAACAAAGGCTGTTATAGGATGCACTGTATTGGACATAAATTCCACAAACATGCTTTATTTGAACTAAGTACAGAACTTTTACTTAAAACACTTATTTGGTATCAAAACTATGAAGGCTGAACCAACAAGAAATGATCATACTATAGAGCTCAGTGTGCCAGGTCCCACGGCAGTCTAAGCCTATAGCAGCACGAGTATGCCTGCATTCTGGGACAGAGAGAGGACAGAGAGCAAAAAACTACTAATGATGGAAAGTACTTATATCATGCGTTGTTGGGACATGAAAACATAGATAAGAGGGAGAGAAAGGGGCTCAGTGTGCCAGGTCCCATGGCAGTCTTAGCCTATAGCAGCAAAACTAGGAGCAGGTCCAAGCCTGAGCTAGCTCTAAATATAAGCTTTAACAAAAAGGAGACTGCCTCCCGGACTCCCACTGGTAGATGATTCCAAAGGAGAGGGGCCAGATAACTGAAGAAGGCTCTACCTCCCATAGTACATTTAGAGACTTTAGGTACCACGAGCAGGCCTGCTTTCTGGGGGAAGAATGTTCTTGAGTGGTAAAACGGCACTATTAGCTTTTTCAAGATAAGATGGTACCTGACAATTAGGAGCTTATTAAGTGAGAAAGAAGAATTTTAAATGCAATTCTAGATTTTATAGGAAGCCAGTGCAGAGAAGCCAATAGGAGTTAGATAGGTAGATGAGCTGGAGCATTTTGGACCAACTGAATAGTCTAGACTTACTCGTCGAGACTTACTAGGGCATCCCTGTAAAATAAAATTGCAATAAAATTGGAAATTGGATTTATTTGGGATGCCAGGCTGATGAAAACTAGAATGATATCGTTAGAAAAAATGCATCTGAGGTGTTTGGGGCCAAGCACAATAACTTTGGTCTGAATTAAGAGGCAAATAAAAATCTGGTCATCCAGGACCTTATGTCCTTAAAGGAAGAATGTGCGACTTTTGATCCAGTAGATGTCGCCCTTGAGCACCAGCATGAAACCAAAACAAACTGCTGATTGGCGACACCTCCGCTATTCTGAAGCCTCCGCTCTCCTCCATCTGCAAATCATCCAATCCCTCTCCACTCGTGTTCACACAAAGGAGTTATGAATTAGAACACACCATAATTAAGCACAATTTAGCGCAAGCAGTGGACAAAATTGTTCTTGGCTCAAGCTGCAATTGCCTGTGGCCTGCATTGTCGTGTGAGCAGGCTATTGTTAGCACGCTTTTGTTATCTCATAGCTTCATATTGCACATAAATTGACACAGAATGACCATGATCTAAATTACATGACATCCAAATAAGCAGTGAGTAGGCTGTATTATTCTGTTTTTCTCTAGTCCTTGACTGAAACAGCTTTATATGCAAGGCTGTCCCGTCCATGTAAACACGGCTCCGACAACAGTACAGCTGGCGAGACTCATGCTTCTCACTCATTGTAGGCATTCATGACTCAGAGGATATACTTGATTTCTGTTGTGTTTATGTGTAAAGTGTTTGACATTCTGCCTTTAAGGCATGCTTCTAGTTTATTTAAAGGTGCACTATGTAGTTTTGGTAGAGAAATGTGAAAGTTGGAGAAGTGTAGAGATTCTGTGGTACATGTTGATAACTCTATACACAAACTGTCCTCAGAGGAAAATTTGGTCCCTGGAACACAGTTTGAAGATAAAATGCTACACGAGAAGTTGTGGTGGTGGGCCTGCAACAGTGAAACTGTAACTCTCCTGGTAACTTTTAACTTTCAAACAGTGTTCCAGGGACCAAATTTTCCTTGAATAAAGTTTGTGTATTTAGTTCAGAAAATATAGCATAGAATTGTTTCACTTCTCCAACTTTCAAATTTCACTACCAAATCTACATAGTGCACCTTTAAGTTATTGGTGTCATCTGACTTCATTGATATAGTTGAGTATCATCTGCATAACAATGAAAATGTATGCAGTGTTTCCTTGTGATATTTAAGTTTTAACATTCATCTTTTATAACAAACTGATATCAGACCAGTTTAACTGAACAGATCCAGTGAATTAACTCTTCATTACAGTTATATAATCCGTCAGTTTGATTTAAATCTGATGATAAAATAATCCAACAGAAGACGAAGTTCACACATAAAAGCATTATAAAGTAACGTTACTGTATAATAACTAACTTAAAGTGGTCAACAACATAACCTTATTAAATGTTTGACAGACAATCAGACTTATAATTCACACAGACAAATAATCAATTTGAAGTGTTCTTTGTCCTTCCTTTTTCCTGCTTTAAGGCTCATCTGTAAACTAAACCTCATTGCTGCTGTTTCTGTCTTATTGTCACATTATTATAAATGTTGTGTTAAGATGTAGCGTTTGATGTATGTTTCTGTATGTTTCAGGCATCATGGTTCCTGCTCTGAGGCCGCTGTTCCTGCTGTTGTGTCTGTCTTGTTGTCTTCTGACTTCGGCCGCAGAAGGAAAGTCTACAAAGAAAGGGAAGAAAGGAAAGCAGGTCGTCTGCCCATCGTAAGTCGATACATTATTCTCTAATCAGTTTTAATATCTCCATTTGTTTAACCCATTTTCAGGTATTATTCAGAAACATGGGATGTCTTTTTTCACATGCTTACCTTATTTTTGTGAATTATTTTGACATTCCAACCTGCCATCTGTACTGCAGAGAGGGGAACACGTTCAATGCTTAACCAAACATTAACACTAAATCAGTTATAATGCAAAATGTTTACATATTGATTATTTTTAACACTAAACTCTCCTGCTGTTTCACTGTCACATTCATTATAATCACACTTTTCTGTTTTATCTTCTTCATAAAAATCATCTGTGATGAAGTCCAGCAAACTGAATCGTTTCTGTTCTTTGTGTGAATGTGTGTTTATTTATTTAATGAAAGCAGTTTTTTTCTGTATGTGTATTATTATCATAGTTCATATTATCCTGTTTGTAATAAGCTCATGTATTTAAATTATCTTGTGTGTAATAAGCCCAGCTGTTTACATTATCATGTGTGTAATAACTCCAGGTGTGTTTTATCCGAGGGGTAATACCCCCATGTTGGTGTATTATTCAGTGTGTAAAACCCGAGCTGTGTATCATGTATGGAGGTCATATAGCACACAGGTGAAACTATCACATTTTATATGAATGTCCTCTATAACAGTCAGCTGTCTGCTGAAGATCTGGCTCAGGTTCCAGAGAATTCCACTTCCAACATCCTGAACCGCCTGATGGTCAGCTACGACCCTCGAATACGACCCAACTTTCAGGGTAAGAATTACAGCAGTGCATGAGTGTGTGCAGTTAAATACACACTAAGTATATGCAAACATTTTCATATACAGAATACAGTGAAGTCATAATTAACGAAACACTTTATATAAAGATGGACACACATCTCCACTTCCTCTTGTTGTACTAAAGTGAAGCTAAAATACCCCCGGTTATAGAGTTCAGCTAGTGGAGTTGAAGCATTGATGTCCCACCCCCTTCCTCTAACCAAAACACGCCTTTAACTACAGTCCACAGCAGAAAATATTATTTTGTCTGTTTTTTAAGCAGACACTCACGGTTATGGAAAGTTAAATGACTCTTGTGTTAGTGTTTGTTACGTTTCCTCTCACCGTTCCTCCTCCACTCTGATAATCCGGCGCACACAGCGCTGCAGGAGCCTCATTTGTCAACAGAGCTGTCAATCATGACGTAATATTCCTTATTATAGCATCAAATAACTAATTAAAGCTAAACAAAACATAGACATAAATCAGAATGATAAGAGCGTCCTATTATTAAATAAATGATGTTTGAGAAAAATGTATCTTAGGTGTATTTAAACTTTATAGTTTAATACATGTCTTATCTGTTAAAATGGAGGAGGCGGAGCTTATGACCTATACTGCAGCTAGTGAACAGGAGGAGCTCTAAATATTTTGATTTCACTTTTAGGGAGCTGCCATGTTGTCCATCTTTTCATACAGTCTGTGGAATTAACATGTGAAAGACTACAACAGTGTTTGTGTGTGCAGAGCGATAAACGAGAACAAGGTGATGTGATGATGATGATGTTGATGATGCGATGTTGATCATGATGATGATGGAGGGATGAAGATGAAATGAAAAAAGGAGAAAAAAGAACAGAAACAACATGAGGAGTTTTTGTGCTTCATTTAATATGAAGCTCCAAGCTACAACCAACCAGATGTTCGCACACACACGCACACACACGCACACGCACACACACACGCACACGCACACACACACAGATGTTTAGTTTAGGAAATATTCATTCATTTATTTTTTGCTGTTTTTTTGCTCTAAATGACAATCTGAGTCTGTTTGAACAAACCCTCTATTTGCCCCCCTATACGTGTCACCATGGTAACCTTAACATCACATCAAGAACCAATGGACAACTTTTTCTCGGTGCTGAGTGTGTGTTTATGTATGTGTGTGCTTCAGGGATCCCTGTGGAGTCCAAAGTGAACATCTTTATCAACAGCTTCGGATCCATCCAGGAGACCACAATGGTACACAATTCTTTTTACAGTGTTGACATCAGCTCACTCCCTCGTAATAATCAATTATGGAAATCTTCAATAAGTTACTAGTAGTCAATTAGCATCCGTGCTCCTATTACTGCCACACCAACAAATATGTTTAACAAGCCAGGGTAAATTGTTAACTTGAACATGCTAATTTGATCTACTTTTACATTTCAAACAGTACAGCTTTCAATGCTTCTTTAACTGTAGTCTATTTATTCTATACGGTAACAATCGTTACACATGACGTGATACTACTCAGCTAATCAAATGTTCTACACAGACCAGGCACTGCAAGTGAACTGAACCACCCGGAGGAGTCAGCAGACGGTCTCATAAACACAACATGACAAATGAAGGCTCCTATGTGACTCAGATCTGATGTTTAGATAACAATGTGAACAGCACAAATGATCTTTTTAGATCAGATTTGGGCCACTTTCATATGTGGATTCCCACAGGAGTCTGATACAGGCTACATTTAAAAAGCAATATGAACGGCTAAAAAAGAAAATCAGATCTGAATAAAAAATCGGAACTGAGCATTAAGGCTTGCAGTGTGAACACAGCCGGGGTGAGTCAGGGAAAAGTAAACATAGTGTGCTCTAAATTTAGAAAAGAAGACACAAAGAAAGAGATTTTCATCAAGAATGGACAGACTCTCACTTGTACATTTTGCCCATGGGCAGTTTAAAACAGAATGTCTCATATGTTTCGACCGATCCACCAGAATTCTGAAGCATTTACAGTTTTGGGTCAACATATAAAATATTTTTACAGACACAGAAATGACCTTTCACATTTCCAGCTCGGTTTTAAATGTTAAGAGGTCGAGCTGAAGCTCATTTCTCTCACAAAATTAGAGAAAGTGTGAGAGTGGGACATAAGACAGAGAGAGAGGGTGAGAGAGAGAGAAGCAGGTGCTAAAGCTGTTTAATGTTTTAATAAAGGTTGAGATTGTTAATTACAAAATAGGTTTAAAAAATGATGAGTATCAGCAGATGGCAGCAGTGACGGTGTATTTGGCAAAGGGGTTTGGTCCAAAAATATTCACTTCGCCGGTTCTGTTGGTCTTGTGGTTAGTTTACGCAACCCCATGTACGGAGCCTGTAGTCCTCGAAGCAGCCCGGGCTCAAGTCTGACCCATGGCTCCTTTCCCGTATGTCATTCCCAAATCTCTCTCTCCCGGTTTCCCACTCTATCCGCTGTCTTGACTCTCCAATAAAGGTATAAAATAATAATAAATAAATTACACTTTGTACTAAAATCTGACCAATTCAACTTCTCAGACAGGGAGATGTTGATATAATTTGCCTCTCATAAAAAATATAAAGGCCTGGTACTTTCTGCAGTTTAGTAAACAAAGACCCCGGTTATTATTGGAGGATTTACAGAGTATCTTTTTGTTACTATTAATTCTATCTTTATGTTATTATCCATCATGTTTATGGTGAAAACATAAACATATGAATTGATGGAGTAGTTGTATTTATATTCACTAATACTGATGTAGATTAATAGATGTACACAATAAGGTTCTGTGTGTGTGTGTGTGTGTGTGTGTGTGTGTGTGTAGGACTACAGGGTGAACATCTTCCTCCGTCAGCGGTGGAACGACCCTCGTCTTCGTCTGCCCACAGACTATAAGAGTGACTCTCTGACCATCGACCCAAACATGTTCCAGTGTTTGTGGAAACCCGACCTGTTCTTTGCCAACGAGAAGAGCGCCAACTTCCATGACGTGACGCAAGACAACATCCTGCTCTTCATCTTCAGGAACGGAGATGTGCTCATCAGCATGAGGTACAACCTCCTCTTCATGACTTTAGTTATTGATCCTCCACTTCATCACTGGTCTTATTAACACAGCTACATAAATTATAACAGACCATAAACAGATACTCTTTCTCTCTGTGTGTGTGTGTGTGTGTGTGTGTGTGTGTGTGTGTGTGTGTGTGTGTGTGTGTGTGTGTAGGTTGTCAGTGACCCTCTCATGTCCGTTGGATCTCACTCTCTTCCCGATGGACACACAGCGGTGTAAGATGCAGCTGGAGAGCTGTGAGTGCACACACACACACACACACACACACACACACACACACACACACACACACACACACACACACACACACACACACACAAACACACACACAGTGTTATATAATTACATGCAGTGAAACAGCTGTTGAAAGTGTAAATTTAAAATAATCTGTGATCTCAGAAGCTAAAACATTGAAAATCAGAGTTTCAGTATTTAATGATCTGTGAGGTTTGAAACAGAGATTATTTTCTCCTAAAATAATTAAATTTACAGTAACAAATGTAAGACATTATTAAATTGAAACAATGAAGGACCCTTAAAACATTTCACCAAATATCAAACATTAAATCAGACTGATTCTATCTTGACCCAGGATAGACCAACAATGGATTAACAAATCTTGATCATTTGAATTCAGATGAGAGGTTTAATATGAAAGATAGTTACTGACTTAAATCATAAAATGACCTTACTATATCATCAGACATTAAGGAAACATTCCGTTTTGTCCCTCGCCCCTTGGTTTGCCAAACCAAAAAGTGTTGATGAAAGCAATTATTTAGATAGAAGTGATTCTACCCGACCTAAAAAGCTTCTGCATTTTTCTAATAAGCTGCGCGAGCAGAAACGTGGTCAAACTATAGGATCAATATTGGAGATGCTTTTAAAAAATGGAGAGAGGTTAGAAAGCAAAAAGATTTATAGACCAATTCAAAGCTTCAGTGTCAGCGACATGGCAACCTGTGTGAGCATCAATTGTAGGGAGGAGGGGGCGGGGGAGACATATCTCTCCAATGTTTTGAATTTGCGCTGCAGTACCCATTTTAAACGCTAGGTGTCGGAGTTACATATTGCTCCTTTAAAGCATTAAAACAACCAAGCTGATGTGATCCAGAGAGGAATGGTTTCATTTTAAACTACATTTTATTTTTCTCATATATTCAAAACCCTCACTTTAATCTGTTCTATGCTCATAAATAATTTGAGAAAAATCAACTCAATTAAATAAAGTTTAAAGGGGTACTTTAATACACAATGTAAGCAGTTTTTATGAATATATATAATGAATAATAAGGATATTTTCTTGTTTTTTTCAGTCGGTTACACCACCAGTGATCTGGTGTTCATGTGGCAGTCTGATCCCGTTCAGATGGAAGAAATTGCTCTGCCTCAGTTTGACATCAAAAAAGAAGACATCATATATGGAAACTGCACAAAGTACTACCAGGGCACAGGTAAGTCAGCGATGATTATTGATTATTATTGAAACATGAACAATGACCTAATGAAGTTATAACTACAGAACAGTATTTATATAAACTGTATTGTTAGGTTTAGGTTGAATTTAAACCCCTAATGAAATGTAATAAATTTTGTTTAATAAACAAAAAGAGGAAAGAGAGCAGCCAGTGGAAGCAGGGAGCTCGCTGGCCAGTAGAGTTATCCTGGAGACTACATGAGGATGAATAAAACTCAGACACTGAGACTGGTGAAGCAGCGAGGCACACCAGAATACCTGTGCACATAAAAAAAAACACAGGTAAGGACAAAAACATCAAGAGCCACAAAAACACTGCAAAATAGGAAGCTAACCAACACTAGAAAAATCTCTGGAAGAAACACTGAAAGAGAGTACGCAGAAAACTAACAAACAAGACGGAATTATCTGGCAGAGTCGTGGAGTGAAGACAAGGGGTGCATTCCAATTGTCATTTTTGCTTAGGAAGGTTCCTTACTGAGTTAAAAGACCCGGAAGCATCTAAGTGGCGGCCATGATAAGGTGCGTCAATGCTTCCTTTATAACCTCCTTTAGCATAGGGTACACTGGACCATCCTTTACCAAAGGAGATGAGATAATGCCGTCCCACAATTCCTTGTGGCCACAACATTTAAAGCGACTCGCGCATCCGACCGTTTACGAAAAATAACAAATAACTTGTAGCCTGGTAGCCTTTATTCCTTTTATTTCAGTCCCAACCTTGCAGTAATTAGGATTATTTCAGGGGAAAGTTTTTTAGATGCGCTTTTAGTATTCCATTTTCAGAAAATGTTAGTTTCACCATGGTAGACCCACGTCATCAACCTCCGCCGTCGCATAATTACGTCGCCTAGTGGAAATGCGGTCGGATTGTCAGAGCAACATTGCCGCCTTTCCCTTAGTCCTTTATGAATTCTCCTAACATCTTTCCTTAACCTCATGACAATTTCCCCGGGGTTAAGGTAAAGAGGATAGTGAAAGAGGATAGCATGGGACAATCAGTATCCACCCCAGGCTTTTATCGTCAGGTTGATGAGCTTAGAGGAGCCAGGTGTGCCTCGTCTGCACCTGAGAGGAGAAGCCAGCCCCACCCCCTGCCACACCCAAACCTACAGAAGAAAGAGAACAGAAAGGGGAGGTGGAGAAGGAGAGAGAGAAAAGACACAAAACACCTACAGCCAAAGCCAAACAGAATCATCACAGGTATGATAAAGTTATTTAAAGGAAGAATGTGTAACATTTACACATAAATACAGCAGAAATCAAGTATATCCTTTGTATGTATATCTCTCTAGGTCATGACTGTCTACAATGAGTGAGAAGCATAAGTCCCGCCAGCGCAGAGGTTACAATGAAAAGACAGAATGACTGTAGAGAGAGAGAAAAGATTTTAAAATTTGACTGCAGCAGGATGATTGGTTGAGAGAGGTTGTGGCAGAATCTGGTTGGTTAATTACTTAGAGAATAAACGCCCATGATCAGCTGATCACCAGAGCAGGGAGACGGAGGAAGTAGTAGAGAGGGAGTGTCTAAAATTCAATGAAGAATTGAATGAATGTGCGAGAGAATATAATCAATCTTCCTGCTTGAATTTACACTGAGCTCCATAAAACCTGAAATAAACATAATGTGGAATTATTTTATTTATTTATTATTTAAAAAAAAGTGAATTTGGTTTCATCTCTTACATTTACATAAACTGTCTGCAGTAAAAATGAACACCCTGTTTTTTCTGTTTATAAACGTCCAATATTTAATTCCCTTTTATCTTCTGTAGGTGAGTTTATTTGAATCTATAAAAACGTTTCTTTATGTTTTCAGGTTATTACACCTGTGTGGAGGTGATCTTCACTCTGCGTCGGCAGGTCGGCTTCTACCTGATGGGAGTGTATGCTCCGACTCTTCTCATCGTTGTTTTGTCCTGGTTGTCGTTCTGGATCAATCCAGACGCCTCGGCCGCTCGAGTGCCACTGGGTCAGAAAAAAACACTTGATTAATCAAGGAGTTGTTTTTTACTTATATATGCCAAATATCTAATACATGCTGAACTAACAATTACCTGAAACATCTAATACTAGATTAATATAAAGTTTATGAATACAAAATAATCTCTAATACAATTTTTTTGACGGATAATCTGACAGTTTTTATGATAATCTGACATTTCACTGAATCATCTCTGTAAATAGATGTAGGTCTGAGGCTCACTTCAGTCATTTATCAGCCTCCTATTTCTCTGTTTCCTGCACGGATGAAGAAAGTTTAATGTGATTGTCCTATCTGTCACTCTAACGGTGCGCCCATCCCCCTCCTCCCTCCTCCCTCCTCCCTCCCTCCTCCCTCCTCCCTCCTCCCTCCTCCCTCCTCCCTCCTCATTCCTCTCCCCCTCCCCCATGGATCCAGGACAGGAGGGTCACTGAACATCCTCATGTGCGTCTTCATTTTCATCCTTATCACATCTTCAGGCTGAAATGAGGCTGAATGCCCCACATATAAATGCTGAGTGTAGTGATGTTATAACATTATTATTATGTTCATGCAGGTATCCTGTCAGTCCTGTCTCTCTCCAGTGAGAGCATGTTGTTAGCGTCAGAGCTACCAAAGGTTTCTTACGTGAAGGCCATCGACATCTGGCTCATTGCCTGTTTGCTCTATGGATTTTCATCTCTGGTTGAATACGCTGTGGTACAGGTCAGACATAGACACACACGCACACACACACACACACACACACACACACACACACACACATACACACACACACACCTCGTGTGGTATTTCGCTGACCATACAATAAACTAATAGGCTGTAAAATGTTAACCCTAACCCTATACAATCTATTAAATCGTTGCTCCCTATCTCTCTGTGTCCCCCACTCTCTAACCTGCCTCTCCCTCTGTCTCTCTCTCTCGCCCCCTCACCCCCTCTCAGGTGATGTTGAACAGTCCCAGACTGATCGAAGAGGAAAAAGCTAAAATGGCAGCCAAGGAGAAAGCTTTGAAAGAGAAAGAGGAAGGACAGAAAACTACAAATAACAAAAGTAACAACACAGTGAATGGAACAGGAGGAACACCTATACATGTAAACACCCTTCAGGTAAAAACACCTGGGCCAGCAGTCCCATTATCTAACACACATCATATGGATCTTTATTGTTATCAGATGATATCTAAAAGTTTTTTTCTCCAGTTTGTGTTTAAGGGCGATGCTTAAGAGCTGTCTGTCCTTCAGCAGAAACGTGTAGTGTATTATTTGCATGTATCATTAGATAGTCAAGTAAGTAAAATGCAGGTGTGGTAATGATATGTAGCAATAAGATGATGCATACAGTAATACATATAACATATACAATATGTGTTCATAAGCATATAAAGGAATATGAGATCTGTCCGAAATTGTCTACAGCAATGAAATCAACTGAGGACAAGGTTGTTATTTGACCTATTTGGGTTTTATATAACAATTATATGATTGCTGAAAAGTAAACACAGTACAGTTCAGGGCACAGTGACCTGCCAGAAATGCCCGGATGTTGGCATACCGGTGGCCAAGTGGTTAGTTTGCGCTCCATGTACACAGGCTGTACTCCTCGAAGAGGGTGTCCTGGGTTTAAATTGGACCTGTGGCCCAAAAATAAATCTTTTAAAAGAAATGTCCAGATGCTTCCTTATAAGGATTCTGGCGGGTTCTGTTGAGAAAAAAACATTCATTAAGTTATATAATGTGTGATGGATTCATCCTGAGTTGTACAACATGTATAACATGTCCGCATTACAGGAAGTGTGAAAAAGTCCCACCAGAAGGAGGAAACTATATTGATATTCAAATATATTTAAGATTATATAGTTTGTGTATTGTTCAGTTCTGGACTCTGCAGACCTCAGTAATCATTTGTTTTTTCAATAAGTAGCCTAGCATCGAAGAAGGCTATCTCCAAGAAATCATTTGATTCACTACAAATGTTAGAAAACAAACATGATCAAATATTTCTGATTGTCTTTCCTTCATTGAAAGGATATTCTTCTTATGAATCTTTGATTCTGAAGCACCTGGTCACACCTTGAGAAAGTATTTATTTCCATAGGACTGTCCATACAAAGAACAAATATTACAACATCAATAATGATGTGAGCTCTCTACAGTTGTCATTGATGGTCATCAATAAACAGAACATCATTATTCTGTACACAGTTCTGTGGCTGCAGCATAAAGAACTGACTCTGAAAGCTGAGAGAAACTAAAACAGAAGCAGAGCGTTAGAGGAGTCTGGAGAGTCCAAGTCTGTTTAATGGTTTTATCTTTGAAAACCTATTTTTAAATTTTCGATAGTTCATAGATTCCGTTTGATGGTCACACAGATGTTTTTTAATGTGTGACTGTGATTAATAGGTAATTATGATACCAACTTATATATAAAACATGAAGACCTGTTGATTGGCAGTCAGTGTTTCTTTCACTTAGTAAAGGCTTTATTAGTTATTAAATTACATTGCTCATTACTGTCATTGATGTCAAGTTGTGCTGTGGACTCAGTGATTCCCTTGAGTGAAAATTATTTTAAAGGATTAACATTTATAGTATTAACTCTTGGTTGAGGCAGACAGACAGGTTTTTCATTATTCATATTGAATAAAAAGTGGACCCAGCACGCTACCCTGTGGGACTCCATGAATTATGTACTTTGGATCTTAAAGCTCTAAAGGAAGAATGTGCGACTTTTTAATCCAGTAATGTCGCCCTTGAGCAACCAAAACAAACTGCTGTTTGGCAACACCTCCACCACACTGAATTCTTCGCTCTCCTACAGCGACACATGTCCAACTACTCTCCCCTCGCTAATAAGAAATTATCAAATTGGAACAAATCATACTTAAGCATTAAGCGCTAAGCGCAAACAGCGGACAAAACTATCCTCGTCTTGAGCTGCATTGTTGTGTTAGCAGGCTAATGGTAACACTCTTTAGTTTGCTCGTAGCTTCACATTGCATGTGAATTTACACAAATGACCATGATCCAAAAACAATTACGTGACATTCAAATAAGCAGTGAGTATGTTCTTCTTCTTTTCTCTAGTCCCTCACTTAAACAGCTTTTATCCGCAAGGGGATGAGCCGGCCAGCTGCCCTGTCCATATAAACACGATGTATATACGGCTGAGACATCATCACTGCCAGCGGGACTCGCTCGTCTCACTCATTTTAGACAGTCTTGATTCAGTTACATAGTTACAGAAGATATACTGGATTTCTGCTATATTTATGTTTAAAATGTCACTCATTCTTCCTTTAAAATAAACTGAAGCAGTTTGATGACTCCTCCTTCAACAACAAAAGTTAAGATTTAAAATATTGTTTTTATTTGTTCTCTGTTGCCCTCTTCAGGTAGTAGAAACTCGCTGTAAGAAAGTCTGCACCTCCAAGTCAGACCTTCGCTCCAATGACTTCAGCATCGTGGGATCTTTACCACGAGACTTTGAACTCTCTAATTTTGACTGTTATGGTAAACCAGTGGAAGTTTTGGGAGTGCTGAAGTCCCAGAGCAAAACCAACAAGAAACCCCCCCCACCCAAGCCAGTCATACCTGCTGCTGCTAAACGCGTTGACCTGTATGCACGAGCCCTGTTCCCCTTCTCCTTCTTATTCTTCAATGTGGTCTACTGGTCCGTCTACCTGTGACAGAGCAACACATGGACCGCAATCTCTCAACGCAACATCAGAAACTTTACTCCAATAAAAACTAAGATATTCAACCTTCAGAGTCTGCAGAGAGAACCTAGGACCCTTTGGAACGTCTCTTTAATTCTGCATGTGTGTTTCTGTCTGATACAGACCATTAAGCTTCATGTTAATCCAAAACCTGCGCTTTGCATTAGAAATAAACGCTTTGACTGCAGCTAACCTTACTGCTAACACTTCATGATCTAAGTATAGCACTCCAAATACCCCCCCCCCATCTCGTATAATAAAGCCTTAAATAATTAATATAAATACATATATGAAGATATAGTAAATAATATATACCTCTGTTTTTCTGCTCACATATTTTACAGAAAGAGTTTAATTTATACGAAAGAGAAAGAGTGATAGCACTTTTTTTCTTAAATATTTTATTGTTTTTAAAACAGCGTTACATTTTGATGAATGGGAACTCAACTTAATTTTTTATAACCAAAAACCACAAGTATTTCAATTAAGCAACAAATGTTCCTGGTTTAAACCATATACAGTATATAATTACCATTATATACAGTCTTTGGTTAAAATTAAAACAATTAAATACAGTTAATTTTCTAACTGGTTGATGACATCACTTCCTGTCCTTGCTCTGGTCCAGTTTCACAGGTGGACTAGGTCTTTGATCTGAGCATTAAATAAAGATGATCATTAATAAAATATGGTAATAGTCCATATTAGGACATATATCATTATGTAACATATCTGTTATTATGGCTGAACTGTTTGAGTGACACTGATAATACTAACCCATAACCTTAACTAACCCACCCATGACCTTACCCATAACCTGAACCCTGTTTGCTGATAATTTATAAAGTTTAACTTTTATGTGTTCAAGTTTTTTATATATTCTTTACTTTTATCTTTAATTATAAAATGTAACAAAGTGAAAAACTGCTCTGAATGATTAAAACATCCCAACATACAGATGCATCAGATCTGTGTAGTCTTCATCTGTACATCCATATTCACTGGACAAAAATTGAAATGCAACATTTTTGTTTTTGCTCCAATTATTCACGAGTTGAAATCAAAGATCTAAGACTTTGTCAGTTATACACAAAAGGCCTATTCCTCTTACTTTATGTTCACACATTTGTTTAAAGGTCACATATTATGCAAATATACATTACCATGTTAAAATGTTTCACTAGACCATAGAAAAAACAGAAAAGTTCATCCTCTCTGTCTTTTGCCTGCTCCACTTTACAGTAAATGTGTGCTCAAACAGGCCGTTTGGAGATCTTCCCCTCATGACATCATAAAGGGCAGTAGCCCCTCCCCCAGCGGAGGGAAACTTCCAATGCTGGGGGCGGTTAGTTCTGTCTGTCTTTCAACAATACGGCATGGAGCAAGAAAGCCCAAGCCATATCCCATTCCAGAGAGGGGCGTGTTCAAACAGAGCTCATTTACATTTAAAGCTACAGACACAGAAACAGTCTGTTCTGAGCAGGGCTGAAATATAGGAGGTTATAGGCATGATCAAATACAGGATCAGAGTGGATTTTAAGCAAGAAACTTCAAAGACCTGTTTTGGGGAGCTCTGAGACGTATTTAAACTTGTTGAGAAGGAGTTTAATATGTGACCTTTGAATCTGTGTTAGTGAGCATTTCTCTTTTGCTGAGATAATCCATCCATCTGACAGGTGTGGCATATCAAGATGCTAATTATAAAGCATGATTATTGCACAAGTGTGCCTTAGACTGGAACAATAAAAGGTCATTGTAAAATGTGCAGTTTTATCACACAGCACAATGCCACAGATGCCCCGAGTTTTGAGGGAACATGCAATGAGCATGCTGAATGCAGGAATGTCCACCAGAGCTGCTGCCCATAAATTGAATGTTAATTTCTCTATAGTTCATCTTCAAAGTCATTTCTGAGTATATGGCAGTACATTCATCCAACCTCACAACCGCAGACCACGTTTAACCTCACCAGCCCAGGACCTTCACATCTGGCATCTTCACCTGCAAGATCAGTCAGATTCAATCAGATATTAGGTGAGACGAAGTTACAGTCAGATATCTGTATAGGCATTAAATATGATGTCCCCCAAAGACTAATACATTTTATTATCTTTGTTTAATTATTAAATCAGCCGTGTTAAATTACCTTTCCAGGATATTAGTACCAAACATAAAAACAAAGGTTCCTGAGGATGCTGTGTTCTCATTGTTCAGTTTCTTTGGGAATAATCTGCTTTGTTAAATGTGTGAATTTGAACAGAAAAAAAAAACAGGTAAAACGGATTGGATTTACGTTACATCAATCACTAACTGAGTGCAGTCTCTGTTATGTGATTTATACAGGACAGTGTTGCTGCAACAGCACTGCTTCATTCTGCAACATTACAAATATAACTTTGATTCCAGTGTTTTTCATAAACATAGTGTTAGAGCTGAAGATCTATAACTCCCACAGAGACAATCATCAGATAATAATTGATTAAAATTACCACACTTTACAATTTAAAGCCATACATTTGAACATAACCTGAGCCTATCAACACAAATCGACAACAAAAAAAAAATCAATTCAGGCCCACAAATACATATTAAGTGAGGAGCAAAGTGTAGGTTTAGTGACACCTGGTGGTGAGTTGTTGAATCCCCCATAGAAACATGATTCAATAGAAATAAAACACAAATTGTGGTTTTACCTAGCTGCATCTTTAGGATGTGTTCTTTTGTACAAAGTTTTATTTCTAGTATTAGTATTTTTCGAAGTGATTTAATTTCTTTATAATTGTTGTAATTATTGTGGTTGTTTTATATGTTTTTGTGTATTTGTTCTTTTCTGTTTCACTCTGTGAGCTTTTTTGTATGACATGACAGATAATCAGAGTCTTAAATAAATTCCCTCTCCCGGGGAAAGTGACTTTTCCCTTTGTGCCGCTTCATGGATTTGTTGAACTGTTTGTGTTTCAGTTGAAATAATTTGATTCATTTGTTTCCTGTGAGTGAAAATCTGCAGCTCAAAGGAACAAACATTTATACAAACAATTTCTACACATCGTGATCGTGTTCATGTAGCCTACTCGGAGACGAGAGGTCCAAATATTAAAGATGCATACACATAGAGGTCTACTCGGTGCTTCAGGCAGTGTGCTGACATTTGCTGGCCAACTGCTGTAATTACATCTGAATGAAAACCTATAAAAAAGATCAGGACAGAAGGACCTGTTTGAAGATAGATTTTAAACGTCGTTAAGTTTAAAAAAAAAAATTGTATTTCTAAAACATCTAGTAGACGCTTTTAAAAGCGACTTAGCCTACATCAAGTAGTTAGTAAAACACAAGCAAGAATCTAGAGGGGAGGATGCAACATTTAGCCGAATCGATCAAAAATCTTCCTCAAAGATCAGACGATGAAACTTTAAGATTCAATAATCGAAACTAAAGATTCAATAGACTGAATCATTGCCCCCGCCCCACACACACACTCCCCCCCCCACTACGGCAGAAACATTAACTCTGCATATATTGGCTCTAATGTATAGGCCTATATGACATGTAGGATGTAGGCCTATAGATACTGTAGCCTATATGACTCTAACTTCATATGTGTTTGAGCAATTTTTTCCAGACACCCCTGTCAGGTGAAATGACACATGCGATCCGGTATTGATTATTTTATTTAGAGAAAATCATCTCCTCCTCATCCTTTTCTTCTTCTCCCTCCTCCTGTCTCCTCTATCCCTTCTCGTTCTTCCCCTCCCCTTTTCCACTTCTCCTCGGCATCTCGTTTATCTCCGTTAAGTTCTCGGCTCCTCTCGGTCTCTCTCGTACCTCATCGGTATTCCTTGACAATCCTCGGCGCGCGCCGTCCAGCAGCAGCAGCAGCAGCCGTGCACGCGCCTGTAAGGAGAGTGCAAGGCATCTGCAGAGCTCGAGCTGTGAGCGGAGCTGGACCGACGCCATGAGCTCGCGCGGTGTGTGAGGGAGGTGATGATTCGGTAAAAAGCGGAGCCGTTGATGCTGTGAGGTCGCGTGAAAACATGAAGCTGCTGTTTGTGGTGACGCTCTTATGGCGCGAGGCGCTGTGCGGGTCCCCGAGCGTGCAAATAGGTAAGACCTTAATCCTCGTCATCATCCTCCACATCCCTCCATCGGTGTGTCACGGTTATTCTGGCTGTCCGGTACCAATCTGTCTTCTTCTCCTCTTCCTCCTCTGTCTCCTCTTCCTCCTCTGCCTCATCTCGCTCCCGCTGCGGGCCTCCTTCTCGCGCTCCTCCTCGTCTCTCGGAGGCCTCCTCCCGCTGCTGCAGTGCTCTAATTATGTCACATTTTCATCTTTTATATTTGTGCATGTGCCATTCCCCCCCCCCCCCCCCCCTTCTGGCAGTGCAGTGTGTGGCGCGTGCGTGTGCGTGCACACATTGTAAAGATGTTTACAGGTCCACAGCTGGACAGGTATTCCGATCCTGATCCGATCTCTGTCTCTGTGGGGATGAAGGTGTAGAAATCCAGTGAACCCTGAGAGGTCCAGATTCAGCCTCCATCAGATTTACATAAAAGGCTTTTATATAAAGAAATATTAAATATTTAATGTGATAAAGAGACTTTCAGTCAGTTTGTTTCTCTGTTGTATAGAATACAACAAGTCAGTGTTTCCTGCAGCACCTGTCATGTTTTATTTCTTATTTTACATAAAAGCTGCTGACACGTTAAGATGTTTCTGCAGGACGTGGCGGTGTGCGGAGGAGACTCTGATGTGTGTGTTTGTGGGCGTGTTGATGATTATGATGACAGTCCTATTGACAACAACTGATGTTTGTGGGATCTTCGTGATATATTTTGACCAATAAAACCAAAAACAACACCTCACCTGGCGCTTACAGAAAAGTTTCCATCTACAGCCTTTGCATCTGACCATAGGCGTTTTTGTATCGCAGGAACTTTTTCATAGTTCTAGGAACTGTTTTTTATTGATTCCACACAGCAAGAACTACGCTATGAACTTTTTAAGTGCCCAGATCCCCGTTTAGAGGAACCTTTTTAACTCCTGCTTCAGTACTCTCCGAGCATAAGAGGGACTTTGAGTGATGTAAGTGCATGGTGATAGGTCTGTACGTCAGTGTTGACTGGTTGAACACAAGCCGCCATTTCTTAAACATCCCACTGTAAGTGGTAGCAAATAACAGTAAATACCCCCCAGAAAATGAAGCCAATGCAGAAGTCCAAAATCCTGCAGTTCGTCGAGTGTCTGCTTGAGGCTGGATCAAGGAACACCAGAAGTCACATACACACAACAGGCAAAAAAGCTGTTTGTACAGCATGAATAAATAACTAAATAGGTTATTGTCATCACTGGCACACATACGGGGGTGAATTTTTTCATGGCTCTGTTTTGATGTTTTAGCCATAGTCCACTGACCTGATTGACAGGTGGGCGCGATGTAACGGTTTGTCAAGAGGCTTAAAACCCGCCTCAGCTCCGGCTCTCAGCCTGTCGTTAGGTCGACTGAAAGTTTGGGTCAGACAGCATTTCCAGCATGGCGGATGCTGCCGATGAGCTCCCTGCCCTAACAGATGGTTGACGTCACTCATGCTGCGTCCATTAATAGTTACAGTCTACGGTTCATACGCCCTCTGTTGCTTTATGTGTCCCCTGGTGTTTTTATAAACAGAGAGTAAGTACAACACAAGCAAGGATCTAGAAAGGAGGAAACAACGTCAGTCAGAGCAAACAAACAGCTTGAAGTCTAATCGGACACACAGTTGCAAAACCATCCTAAATAACATCATCGTCATCATCAGGTGCATAGTTCATGAAAGAGCTGGGTCTTTAGCTTTTTCTTAACGGTGCAAATGGACTCAGCAGATCGTATGGGTTTGGGAGTTAGTTCCGCCACCACGGGGTGACAGAGGATATAGTCTAGCTAGTGACCTGGTGCCCTGTTGTGAAGGTTGGATCAGAAGCCTTTCATTGGCAGAGCGTATAGTGGGCGGGAGGGAGTGTAGACCTGGATGGTAGGGTTAAGGTGAGGAGGAGACGTTTTTGTCTTTGTTTTGTAAGTGAACAGCAGAGATTCCTCGGGGAGATAAAGTTACAAAGTGTTACAGAGTGTTAACGAGTGATGCATCATCCTCAGGGGGGAAAAGCAGAGTGTTATCTCCCTCAGGGACATGGGAGTCTGTGATGGTCTAACGGCTTAGATCTTCAGGGCTGTTGGTGCTCAGGCGTGGCTCTGGTCTCACCTGAGTTTTGACTCTGAAGCTGGATTGGTGGTTGGAGGTTAGTGATTCGTCAGGTAGTTCTAACGTTAACTCTGAGTGCCAGTACCATTGCTGTATTTAGTCCTTTCATCTTCCTTTAATACTGTAGTTCTATAAAATGTGTAAATCAAGTCGCTCTGCTGACAGTAAACTTGTTCATTTTCTGATGGGTCTCATGCTGTGAGCTCCATCCCGTCCTCTTATGTAGAGCTCTTAATGTTGGATCAGTAAACTCTGAGAGGACTCACTACGTTGATAACCGTTGTTGACTGGCAGACATGACTACAGTATGACCAGTGATCCACACTTACTGATCGATTTAACTCTTCAATATTTTTCAGTTTATCAGTGAGTTTAGGGTGAAGTTGTCCTGGAGATAAAGACGTGTCCAGCCCGGTCTCTTCATGCTTTATTCATTCTGCTTTAAAGAGTCAAACTGTTCATGAGGTCATCAACAGTGATCGTACATGAAAACATGAAAACATGAAACTTGAAACAGCATTTTTAATAGTCTAAGGGGATTTCACCTATGGTCATTTTTTTGATTCATCCGGCACTTTACAATTTTTTCCGACCAAGCTCATCCCAACGTTATGTCCCGCCTTCTATTCTGTGATTGGTTCTTCTATCCGGTTTCATTTGGAAATACGTCATGACCCGCCAGTTAGATACTCTTGAAGTTCTGTTTCATGACGACTTTCTTTAATTGTGATTTAAGTAGTTAACGCTGATACTGTAGCCCTTTTAATAATAAAGAAATATAAACAAAAACATGATGAGATTATTTTAGAATATAAACAATAAACAATAAATTGTAAAATATTTAAATAAAGAAATAACAAACTGATGAGAGAGAATCGGAGCTCTGCAGTCTAACCTGAAGTGGATGATAAACTGAGTGGGAGCTCTGAGTATTTCAATAACATTAGAGAGGACTGTGTGTGTGTGTGTGTGTGTGTGTGTGTGTGTGTGTGTGTGTGTGTGTGTGTGTGTGTGTGTGTGTGTGTGTGTGTGTGTGTGCGCGTGTGTGTGTGTGCGTGTGCGTGTGCGTGCGTGTGTGTGTGTGTGTGTGTGTGTGTGCGTGCGTGTGTGTGTGACAACATATTTATGGACTTTAGTTATTTTGTATTTATTTTATTTATTGAAGTTATTAAATTAGGACAATGGACTTTAATCAACATATCAGCATTATATTCTTTGTAAATATGCAGCACAGAAGCTCCATTTAATCTGTAATCCTAACAAACAAAAAACAAAACAAATGTTCAATTACAGCACACCTCACAGGAGAGTACACACAGTTTTACATACAAAATGGAAAACATTTGTTGCATAATAACAGACGACCAAACACAAATTCATGAGAGGAAAAAGTGTTGGAAGCAAAAAGTAAATGAAAAAATAATGTTCCTTTCTGCCTTGCAGTTTTTACTGTCACGTTGTTCTCCATTATTTAACATCTTTTATCTTCTTTGTGTCTTTGTCTCACTCCTGTGTGATCGTGACGCTCTCCTCCTGCGCAAATGTTGGGTTTATAAAGATTTATTTTCTTGTTGGATGTGGACAGATTGTGATGATCGGTCAGTACAGCCATGACCTCCACCTTCAGATGTCCATGTAGTTTTGGATGATTTAAAAGAGTGGTTCTAGCCTCAGGACCCACCACCTCCTTAAACGGATATCATGCCCCAAATTCCTGAAATGTGTTAACCACTCAGATTTATTTAATGAAAAGAAGTGCAGTTTTGGCCTCAGACCAAACAAAATGTGCCAAAGAAAGCTAATCTTAGATTTTTTGCAACAATTTTTAGTCCAGGCACATGTTCGCGGCCCAATGAAACTGGCTCCGCGACCCACTTTCGGGTCTTGAGTCCTACCATTTGAGAACCACTGATTTAAAGGCTGTATATGCGATTTTTCACACTTAAATATAATAGAAATCAAGTATATCCTCTGAAAATAACTCTGTGAGTAATGACTGTCTACAATGAGTGTAACACCCGAGTCCCACTGTCTGTGATGTTTTCCGAGTTTTCCGAGTCATATTTTCTGTTTGTTTACATCGCCGGGATGGCCGGCTGACTCCTCCCCTCACGTATAAAAGTTGTTTAATTGAGGGACTAGAGAAAAGAAGAATAACATACTGTACTCACTCCTTAACTGCGTTTCTTGATCACGCTCATTTTGGGTAAATTTACATGCAGTGTGAAGATACGAGCATAATAAAGATCGCTAGCATTAGCATGCTAACACAACCATGCACCGCAAGTTGTTTTGCGTTCATGCTCTTGCTCAAGGGCGACATCTGCTGGATCAAAAAATCGCATATAAAGCCTTTAAGAAATAACTTATTGAATAAGCAAAGTAAAAATTATGAAAAAATGCCCAAGCTCAGTGTGGAGCTTTTTAGAGATGACTCCTTAGTTGAGGAAAGAGACAGAATTAAAACAGCATAAAAACATTTTAATAGAAAATATTAACAAAAACAGGAAGACATGATGTTAGAATCAACTCTTTAGTCGAAGATGTGATTTAAGGTCCAATATGAATGCATTCATTTATTTATTTATCATGGCATGACACTGCTGCATCTGTGAACAACTCATTTCACTTTAAAAAACTCTAAGACAGCTCAGCTGACGAGTCAAGAGTGATATCCAACTTATGACATCAAACATTTTAAATTTTTTAAGCGTTCTTATTTTTTTAAGATTAATTTTTTGGCTTTTTGTGCCTTTACTTTAGAGATAGGACAGTGGACAGAGTCGGAAATCAGGGAAAGAGTGAGGAATGACATGCGGGAAAGGAGCCACAGGTTGGATAAGAACCCGGGCAGCCTGCTTGGAGGACTACAGCCTCCGTACATGGGGTGCGCGCACTAACCACTGTTCCACCAGCGCCCCTCTTAAGTGTTCTTTTGAGCTGTTTTATTTAGTTTTTGAACAACTTCCTTTTTCCCTGGTTAAGTTTCTGTCATTACCTGTGTGCCTAAAGGGACAAGATAGCGTGCTAATTATTCACAATAAAAAAAAAGAATGCATTATTTCAAACTCGTAAAAGGTTTAAAATGTCTGATGACTCATCCTGCACTTACCGGCACTTTACCATTTTTTTCCTGACCAATTCAAAAGCTTTGTTAAAGCTAACGATCCAATCAAATCCATCCCAACGTTATGTCCCGCCTCCATCTTGTGATTGGTTCTTTCGTTTGAGTTGGAAATACGTCACACAGCAGTTAGATATTCTTGAAGTTCGATTTCATGGGGACTTTAATGAATTGTGATTCAAGGAAGAATGTGTGACATTTTACACATAAATACACCAGAAATCAAGTCTATCCTGTGAATGTCTCTCTGAGTCATGACTGTCTACATTGAGTGAGAAGCTCGAGTCCCGCTGGCTGTGTTGTTGTCGGGCTGTGTTTACATCTTTACACGGACGGGACGGCCTTGAGTATAAAGCTGTTTTAGTCAAAGACTAAAGAAAAGAAGAAGAACACAGCCTACTCACTGCTAATTTGGCTGTGTCTTTAGATCTCGGTCATTCTGTGTAAATTAATGTCCGCCGCTTGTACTTAATGGTGCCTTATTATGGTGTGTTCTATTCGGTAACTCCTTCCTGGGAACGTGAGTGGAGAGGGGTTGGAGGTGTGCTGCTGGAGGAGAACGGAGGCTTCATAGCGGAGGTGTCACCAAACAGAAGTTTGTTTTGGTTTCATGCTGGTGCTCAAGGGCGACATCTACTGGATCAAAAAGTTACACATTCTACCTTCCTAAGTAGTTACGGTAATGCTGATAGCCCTCGTAACAAAAAAAACAAATAAACAAAAACATGATTAGATCATTTTAGAATACAGTGTTTCCCCTAGGTTTACAGCGTGGGGGAATAACAATTAGTTATGAAATATATAAATATAAAGTAAAAAAACTGATTCGAGAGAATCGGAGCTCTGCAGTCTAACTTGAAGTGGATGATAAACTGAGTGGGAGCTCTGAGTGTTTCAATAACATCAGAGAGGACTGTGTGTGTGTGTGTGTGTGTGTGTGTGTGTGTGTGTGTGTGTGTGTGTGTGTGTGTGAGAGTTTATTTCTGATCATCAGTATGAACACACAGGGTGTTTCACTGAGGTGTGTGTTTAGTTTCCATGCCATGAGCATGACTCCCTTTACCTGTTGCCATAGAAACAGAACACCTGACCTGGTCCTGAGGAGGCTTTTGTCTTTTATAACTTCACATTTAACTTAATATCTATAGTTTTTAACTTAATTATGTATCTCTAATATTTAATGTAATTATATATATATATTTTTTTAAAGTGATTATTGTCCTATATTCTTTATAATTTTATTATGTCAGATGTTTGAACTTCATTATTTATCTATATTTTTTAATTAAATAATGCATATCTGTAGTTTAACTATTTATCTTAAGCATTTCAATTACTATTAATCTATTATTTTTAAATTCTTGAATATACATCTTTAATCTTAATTTCATATACTATGTATATACCTACTCACAGTGGGGGATGTGACACAGGGGGCACTCTTTTGTCTGTTTATCAGTCAGCTGATAAATCCCCTGACAGTATACTAACTGGATATGATTATTTTTTTAAGTATCAGCTTTTAATTAAATGTATTTGTGGAGGTTTGCCTCAAGGAGGATGAAATACAATAAAAGATTAGTCCTGTAACTTTGACTGACAGCTGCCATGAAAGGAGCTGCCGTGACATCCTGAAAGAGTGAACATTTGATTATTTAAAGTGTTTCTGAAGGCAGAAGTGAGCATGAAGCTAATAACCCCCCCCCCCCCCCCCCCACCTCTGAAGCCTCAGCCGCTCTGCTCAGGGCCAAAGATCGAGTGTGTGGAAATATGACCTCATTCTGCCAAATCCACAACGAGCTCTTCCACTCAGCTGAGGTACATTTTTTAAAATTGATATCGATTTCCTTTCTCAACTGGCAATCCTGGGTTTGATCCTTTGATCCTAACTTTAACCTTAAATTGAAATATTATGCCTTAAAAAAAATATATATATATATTTATATATATAGAGACGAGGGAGAGAGAGAGAGAGAGAGAGAGGAGTCTGCAGTTCAATAGATACATTACATTTTCTCAGATATTTCACAGATTCTGCATCTCGACGCAAACAGTGAATAATAAAAATAATAATACAAATACTAACAACAACATTAAACTCTAAATCTTCTCGCATGTGTACACATGATGATGAGACAATGACTGACCCTAACCCTGTATTCTAATGATCATTTTATAGACGTTTCTTCTCCCTGACTATAAAAATATCAACATTTGACATCGCATTGTTACCATGTACAAAAATATATATTTTTAAGGTTTAATTTTGGGCTTTTTATGCCTTTATTTAGAGACAGGACAGTGGGTTGAGTCAGAAACTGGGGAGAGAAAGTGAGAAATGACATGCAGGAAAAGAGCAACAGGTTGGACTCAAACCCGGGCCTCTGCATGAGGGTTTTTAGTAATTAGTGTATTATAATTCCTGTATCTCAGGTTGGATGCTAATATTTCAAAATCTCTCGTTTGGTCGTGGTATTGGTTGGAGACCTACTCACTGCTTTGCCAACATCACTGATTTGATCAGCTCAATGACACTGACATTTTTTTTTGCCAAATCCTTATTGAGGCATTTAATTTAGACAAATTTTATGCTGTAATAAGCTCTATGAGCTCTATCAGCCAATGAAGTCACAGCCTGAACAAAATGTCCTGAGGCAGTGATAATTAGGCCCAGATAAGTGTACTCCACTGTATGGTTTGATATTGTGTCTCCAAATTCAGTTGATATTTCTTGCTTTGTGATCTTGCTTTCTTTTGGATTATCATGATTTTAGTTTATCGAGATACACATTGATTTTCAAGTTTTTACAAAAAATGTGGAGGATATTTCAAAGTTCTTGTATTCCTCATTCTGTTTGTGATAAATCATCTCCGTAAGAAAGACATTTCACCTCTTTTTCCCTCTAAGCTGAGTCCTGAGGCTGATCAGTTTGCCAGTAGTTTTGATAAATGCTCTCTCTCTCTCTCTCTCTCTCTCTCTCTCTCTCTCTCTCTCTCTCTCTCTCTCTATGTCTCTTCCTCTCTCTCTCTCTCTCTCTCTCTATCTCTCCCTCTTTCTCTCTCTCTCTCTTTCTCTCTCTCTCTATCTCTATCTCTCCCTCTCTCTCTCCCCCTCTCTCTCTCTCTCTCTCTCTCTATCTCTATCTCTCCCTCCCTCTCTCTCTCGCTCTCTCTCGCTCTCTCTCTCTCTCTCTATCTCTCCCTCTCTCTCCCCCTCTCTCTCTCTCTCTCTCTCTCTCTCTCTCTCTCTCTCTTTCTCTCTCTCTCTCTCTCCCAGGTGGGTTGTTCCCTCGGGGGGCCGATCAGGAGTACAGTGCATTCAGGGTCGGCATGGTTCAGTTTGGGATGACAGATTTCAGACTGACTCCTCACATCGATAATCTGGAGGTGGCTAACAGCTTCGCGGTCACAAACTGCTGTAAGTTTTACTTTCATTCATATAAATATTATTATGGACACAATAACTGATCGTGTAAATGTACAGACAGTTGATATACTTTATATAAAGATTATTTTTCATTCTTTTCTGTTTGTGTCTCTCATCTGATTTCTACAGATTATTTAAATCTTCATATTGAATTAATTGTGAACTTTCTCATTTTGTCATTGTTAGTTATTCCTTTGTTTAATTATTTATTCATGAATGAAACCGACTCTGAAAATCAAACCTGGCATACCATCAGAAACACTTTGACATCTTGATCACGAACAATAAAGGAACATCTTCATCAGATGATCTGAAGTTCACTTTGAATACGCTGCATGACAACAGGAGAAAACAACACGTACTCTTTAGAGGTTTGGTTTCATGATGTTAAGGATCCAGTCCTGCAGCACCGGAAGAAAAGAGGCTCCATCCTTCAGTCCAGACTCCTAGTTGGACACTTTACTCTCTCGGCCATAAATAATATTATGTACACTTTATATGCTGCCACAGTATATGTAGTATCCCTACATACATGTTATAATGCACCAACTGTATTCTTACCTGCTCACTGTCTGTGTTGCCGCATGCTAACTTACTTTCCTTACCTGTGAAACGCTGTGTTCACTGGACATAGAGAGGATATGTGATGGTCCTTAGCCGGCCTCAGAACATCCTCCTTAGAGGATCTGTAGAACGTCTCTATAGTCTAACTGTTGATCAGTGCTGCTCCTCATGGTGGTCTGTGAAAACAGAATCTGATGAACTGGAGCTGCTCACTTACCTCATCAGGATAACTCATCAATAATCAAACACTCTCCAACAAAAGAAGCGGGAAACAGTTTTTAACAGGCTCAGCCAAATGGTTATGATACACGTGACTCAAGGGAAAGTTCAAACATGAAAAAGATTAAGGGGATTACATGTGGTAAATAAGACAAAGAGGCTAAAAGTGAAATAAGAGCGAGAGAAACTTGGAGAAGAGTGAGAATTTCATCAGCTAACAAAGAGGGCATTTATTAATGTGTCACAGGTAAATAACTTCATTTTTTGTTTCATTTATCCTTAAACCAGTACACTGGATACAATTTCAGTTTAAAATGTCCCAAAGGAGGTGTTTGCACATCCAACTATCTCATGAAGAAGGTGCATAGGACATCAAACTATCACCTTGAAAAGAAAAAATCATGCACACTTCTCTTGCTTGGCATCACCAATTTATTAAAAGAAATTCACAACTTTTCAGTTTTAATAAATGTGTGATTCTGAGCAGTGTAGTGTGCGGGATTATGTGATAAATGTTCCACAAGTCACATTTTTTTTCAGCCCACTCAACAGTGATCAGTTCAATTTATAACCAGGAGAACTGAATTCACATACATCTGAATGTAAGACTCAGTGTTTGTTACAGCAGTTCAAGTGAAATGATCCAAAGACCTTAATAGGAATTGAATCAATGAAGAGATGGTGTTATTCTGAAGGTGTCAGTGTGGAGCTATGTGCAGAGTCAGAGTAGAAGCATTGAGGACTCAATGCATGCAGTTTACTCCTCTTCATCGAAGCATGATGTAATGACAGCCTCGGGCTCAGAGCTTTGCTATTTAAGTTCACTGTGCTGCAATGGATGCATGGAGTCCTCTGCTGCTGTTTACACTCTGTTGTTCTGCACCTGATACACACATAATCTGTGAATAGTCACTTTACATGGACTCAATCTTACCTCCGATAACATGCAAGGAGGTTGGAGGAAATCATAAAATCATGACTCCTTGAATTCTCCTGGTTCATATCGTTTAAACACTCCATCACACATCCATTAGAAAACGGTCACTTTGACTGCGACCTGTGTCACCATAATTAACAGCAGACAACATCAGGAGTTTATTTTGGTGCTGTCTAGGCTCTGATAAAACACATTATCAGAATGAGCCTGCAGACAAGAAAGAGGGCAGCAGAAAAAAAGGAAGGCATCAAGCGAGCGAAAGGGCAGCAGACAATGAGAGCAGAAGGCGTCAAAGTCTCTGCTGCCGTGTAGCTGGAATGTAAAAAAATCAAACATTTAGGCATGTGTGATTTGATTGCACTTAATTCTGACTGTAAACGAAGAGTTTTGTTAACAGTGCAGTGAACAAAACATGATTACTGTTCATGGTTATGTGCAGACATGAGGTGGCTCAGCATATACTTCTCCTCTGAGCACAGAACATTTGATTTATTATGTAGAATAATGTTATTTTTTACTGGGAGAGATGAAAATGGAGCTTTTATTTCTAGAGTCAGAACAGGGTCATTAAAGTAGGACAACTAAATAAAGCAACAGACACTGAGAGCTCAGAGTGACCGTCATACTGATACACACCTGACATGTTCTAAACATGTTCACAGACACAGAGAGCTTAGTGTTTTTGTCATAATGACACACACCTGACATGTTCTGAATATGGTTACAAAAAATACATCATCATCCCAACATGACAACATGTCAGCACCGGAGAAATTATTCCAACTTTTAAACGTTTGATTTTAATTGAATAATAATTGAAATAATTACATTTTTAAAAATCTAACCACATAATCCATTTTTATGGAGGAATCAATCCATGTTTGTATCTTGTTGTGTGTTGAGTTTTTAACCTTTACTTAAACTGAACACCCAGCTTGTTTTTATCACTAATTATGGAATTGAGCCTACATTACCCACAATCCTCTGCAGTCACAGAGGAAACATCTGCTCAGTTCAAAGAAAGTGACTCTGACAGCTCAGCGGTGATCAGCTGATATCATCACCACAAACAGCTGACGCTTCATGTGACGCTACAGAGGAAAGGACGTCTCATCTCCTCATTTCCTCTCCCCTGCACTTCGTTTCCTCGCTTCTCTCCATGCCTCTCTGGTTAGAGGGAAACAGATGCAAGAGTTTGGGATGCACGGATGCAACCAGGGTTCTGTCCTGGTCCCCTCTCTCTGTTTAATGTTAAAATATCTCTCTCTCTCTTAGTTTGTTCACAGTTCTCACGAGGCGTCTACGCCATCTTTGGCTTCTACGATAAGAAGTCGGTGAACACCATCACGTCCTTCTGTGAGACACTGCATGTCTCCTTCATCACGCCGTCATTCCCAGCTGAAGGCATGAATCAGTTTGTTCTGCAGATGAGGCCGGACATCAAAGGTCCACTGGTGTCTTTAGTGGAGTACTACAAGTGGGAGAAGTTTGCGTACCTGTACGACAGTGACAGAGGTGAGAACAGTGTTTGTATTGAAAAGAGAGAGAGGAGAGGTTTAATCGACTGTAAGACTGAATGCTGAAGAACAGATTGACTAACTGATGGTGATACTGTGTTACAAACTGTGTGTGTGTATGTGTGTGTGTGATGGATGACACTCACATTTATAATCAGATTTTTATCGTATAAGTACCCTTAGTGTATCTATATTGTGCCAGCCCCCCTGAACATCTTGTGAATGTCGTTAACTTGATGAAGAACACCTTCCAGGATCTCAGTGCATTCAGTCTGCAGTAAGAAAGACTTGTATTTCATTTTTCTACACCTCAGTAAAACTAATGATTCTGATGAAGCTGGGTCCTGTGTTTCAGGTCTCTCAACTCTTCAGGTCATCCTGGACACTGCCGCAGAGAAAAAATGGGTCGTCACGGCGATAAATGTAGGTAACCTCAAAGACGAGAGAAAGGACGAGGCGTACCGCTCCCTGTTCCAGGTACTTGAATTATGTTCATACATGTCAACATGTTCCAGGTTCTGATGTTCTATTCATACAGCAATATGCTCCAGAACCTAATGTTCTGTTCACACATGTCAACTTGATGTTCCAGGTATAAACGTTCTGTTTATACAGCAATATGTTCCAGGTTCTAATTTTCTGTTAATTTCATTCACATCAACTTGTTCCAGGTATAAAAGTTCTGTTTAATTTATCAACATGTTCCAGGTTCTGATGTTCTGTTCTTGTTGTAACATACGGTACTGATGTTTTGTTCAACATTTCTTCCTGCTCTGGAACCAGTCCTAAGTGCTTGTTTGCAGAGGAGGGAACAGTAAATGGAAACTTGTTTAATTCTTTAATCTGTTAACAAAGACGTTACCTTCCATAACAGTTAATCAGTTAATTCTGTTTATAATTAACTCAAGTTAAAATAAAAAACAACAACAAAAACATCAGCTTTTTACAACATCAATACATTAGAGATCTTAAGCGGCCATTATGACTCTTTGTGTCTGTGTTGGCCCGGCAACCTGTGAGACAGCTCTCTCCAATGTTTTGAAATTGCACTGCAGAACCCATTTTAAACACTAGGTGTCAGAGTTACATATTGCTCCTTTAATGCCATAATTGACATTGAACAGATTAACGGACATGTGCCCAGTCATGTCTCTGACTGATAGTTTAAGGAGCACTAGAGGTTCTGATGTTTGATGTTTGTCTATTTTAGGACCTGGAGATCCGTAAGGAGCGACGCATCATCCTGGACTGTGAACAGGACAAAGTCAAAGACATCATGGAACAGGTTGTTGAAGTCTCTCTCTGTATTCCTAATATTAGTGAACGTAAACATTCATTAACAGCAACAACCTACGGCTTATCAGATTATTATTTTTATGTCCAATACAACACTGTAGTATAATATATGAACAAACCTGCAGTGATTATGTAATTATCCACAACACTGCAGCAAAGTTTATATTTATATACAACCTGCAGTTGATTATATATTTATTAATAACACTGCAGTTAATTAATTATCTATAACGAATACTGCATTGAGTTATATATTTAAATACAACACCTCAGTGAATTATATATCCATAAATATTCCTACAATTAAATATATGATTTTGTCCATTGAAAACCTTTCATCCCCAGAACGTCGTAGTTTTGAAATCATTGATAAATCAAAGGAAAAGGTGTTCCTGTGTTTGCTATTGACACAGCGTATTCTGTTTTTTGCCTCCAGGTGATCACTATAGGTCGACATGTGAAAGGATACCACTACATCATTGCCAACCTGGTGAGTACTTGTCAGAGTTTCTGTTTTAACAAGTCAACCAAAGAAGCTTAGGAACATTTTTTATTAAGGTTCTAGTCTGTCAGTCCTCTTTCTGAGTTTAGGTTAGCTGCTGTTTGCTATCGGGCTTTTGAAGTCTGAGAATTACCTACCTGCTGAAATCTGGTTCACTAACTCTGTCTCTGCTTTTAAATCTCTTCTTTAGACATTTTTAAGGCCTTTGTCTCTATGTAAATTATCATTGTTTTCCAGTTTAAATGTATTGTTTGATCTTGTCATTGGTCTTCATAATCTTATTATTGGTCGTGATGATATTCTTGTTGGTCTCAATGATCTTGTTATTTGTCTTGTCCCAGGGTTTTGTAGACGGCGACCTCTCTAAAATCCAGTACGGAGGAGCGAATGTTTCAGGCTTTCAGATCGTAGATTTTGACGATCCTGTGGTGGCAAAGTTTGACCAGCGATGGGAGGCTCTGGAGGAGAAGGAATACCCTGGAGCAGACGCGCGGATCAGAGTAAGATTTTATTTGACCAAATATGACGGCATGATCACTTTAAGTCTTAATAGAAAATTATGAACTATTTAAGCTGTTCAGATAACTGGGACCTGATCAAGGATCAAAACAATCAACTCTATATTAGTGCTTACTTCTTGTTTAACTCAGTACTTTGATTAATACCTTTGAGCCCATTTTTGTTGAAACATTAAAATACAAAGCTCTGACAGTCTATTGCTTCAAGATAGGAGTAGATTCTGCAAAGTTTGGAACTACAGTCAAATACAGAAACATTTCTCTTTTAGCAAAGAGACTTTTAGCAAGTCAATCTAAATATTCCAAACAAGACAGACATGTTGAAAACATAGAAGTCTTTAACCAGAAGAGGAGTGGAAATCATCAAAATTTAACATATACCAAGAAATTATTACAGTATACATCTGTTAAAGCAGTTATTTCAGGCCGGTCAGTGACGGTCATTTTTTGAAATTTTCAAAATCCAAAACACAAAACACACCAACCACAATTTACATTTTTAGACAATTAAAACCATTAGGACAAGTGTAGCTAATGAAGACAGACCTCAGTGTGTAGTATGGTCACAGTTGAAGCTTCTGACAGCATGAAGACAGAACAAGTAAAGACATGACATCCTGCACTCAACAAAGAAGCCCGATTGATTTCTTCAGAAAGAAATTCAGCTATCGTTCCCTACAGAGCAACTTTACTTACGTTGCATCTGTACCATCACATGCCCAGGTTGCCTCTCAAATAAAAGTAGATTACTGACTTGTTTTGTGTAGAGAGGCTCACACTTAATCTGGCCAAGAGGACAGTCCTTGAAACATTCCTTCCTTTTGTCACATCCTCCCTTTGTGCGAGAGACTCAAATAAGAGAAAATACAAATCAAAGTTGGACTTTAGATTATTTTAGAACTAGAAGTACAAATCTTCCAAAGACAGCCATTCTGTGATCTCATGAATTTGTTGAAATCATTGTATGCTCTTGTAAATTGTTAGCAGAGTACATCCCGATAGTACGTTTTAGTACAGTGGTTCTCAACTGGTCTATCCTCAGGGCCCATCACAAACTCCGTAATGAGAACTCGTGACAGAGTTTGTGGTGGGTCCTGAGAATATATGGATATTTTTTCAACCAATCCGATTTATTTAATGAAAAGTTGTGCTTTGTGACCCACTGAAATGGCTCCTCGATCCACTTTTTGGTCCAGACCCACCAGTAGAGAACCACTGTTTTAGTATTCATGTATGGACCGTTGTGTAAGAGAACTGGGCAGGCTGCACACAGTTCTAAACACTGAATGTTTCTCTCCTCAGTACACCTCCGCCCTCACCTATGACGCTGTCAATGTGATGACCGAGGCCTTTCGCTTCCTGCACAAGCAGAGGATAGACATGAGTCGTCGTGGCAACAGTGGGGACTGTCTGGCTAATCCAGCAGTGCCATGGGCTCAGGGGGTGGAGATCGAACGAGCCCTCAAACAGGTAAGAACTGGATCAGACCCTCAGGTAGACTGACCTAGTCTAGTTGAAGCTGAATGGTCAGTCTTTGTTTTGGAGATGATGAAGCTGAAACATAGACTGAAGTGTCCTGTCCCGGTTCTGTTGGGCCAGTCCAGCTGCGGGGCCTCCTGTCTAATGAGACAGACTGACCCAGTCCTGTTAGAGCTGGTGTCAGTTTGTGTTTAGTCTTTGTGCAGGACATGATGAAGCTCTTTTAATCAGCGGAGGCTGGTTCACAGCGATTCTCTCTGCAGCTGGAGACATAATCTATATATCTGTTTCCTCTGGTACCAATAATTCTGATTTAATTCCTCATCTGTCTTCAGCTCTTTATATTTGTTTTGTAGTGACTCATTCTGATTGGTTACTGTCTTCAGCTGATGCTGCAGTGATGAATTGTTGAACACAGACTCTGATCCATGTCTGCTGTTCAGTTCAAACTAGGAAAGTCAGTCATAATAAGTTAACTAAGGTCTGAAATAAATTAATTTTTATCTCTTAATCTCATTAACTGCATGCTAAACTACCTACTGTTTGTGTGTGTGTGTGTGTGTGTGTGTGTGTGTGTGTGTGTGTGTGTATAGGTGCGTGTTGATGGTTTAACAGGGAACATCCAGTTTGATCAGTATGGAAAGAGAATAAATTACTCGGTGACAGTCATGGAGCTGAAGAACAATGGACCCGTGAAGGTAATCGACCATCATGCTAACGTCTAACTACGTCCCAGTCTTTTGATTACAATGATAGCATTTAGCTTTGTTTGAGATACATTAAAAGCACAGTATCATGCTCCATGAGTCCGATATATTGAACCATTCTAGCATGTCACTGTATAGCTATGTTGCAGACATTGAATTATTTAAGCATGTCGCAACATGTTGCTATGTTAAAGATGAAAGCATAATCGCATGTGTCAGACGTATGATCTCCCTTTGTGTGTGTGTTTGTGTGTGTGTGTGTGTGTGTGTGTGTGTGTGTGTGTGTGTGTGTTAGATCGGTTACTGGAATGAGGTGGATAAGATGGTGGTGACAAAGTCAGACTTCTACCCAAATGACACCAGCGGGATGGAGAACAAGACGGTCATCGTGTCGACTATACTGGTAAAAAGATAGACTACATGTCGGCTCTGTCTCCATTACTAATATGAATGTGCAGGCCAATTAGAAACAGCTTAATCAATAACAACAAAGTAAAGATGGTCTAAAAACATCAAGCTGTTACACAAGTACAGTACATGGAAATGTTTTTTTTTGTAGATGATACTGAATGTTATGAATGAACAGAGAAATTAATTTTTATTAAATGAGCTGGCTGGACAGAACAGACAGCGTCAGCCGAACCTGTTGGCAGGATGATGGAGGGAACAGGACCCTTTAAGTGGGTTGTCAGGAGGCTGGCCAAGAGTAGCTTCAGAGGTCATATTAACAGATCGCTCTGAGACTTATCAGGAGGTCAGTGGTCAGGAGGACACAGGTAGTGCTTCTGCAAGTTTGTGTTCAACAGTCAGACGTTTATCGGCTGAGTGAAGGATTGATGATCATCACTGAAGGTTAGGGTCTGTTTTAGAAAAGACACACTGTAGAGAGCAGAGCAGTGGCAGAGTGATGAGGAACGTCTTACAGAAAGAGACACTGATTGCAGAGTGGATGTCGGACAGAGCTTCAAACTGAATAATGACCAGCTGAGTCATTGTGATGCTCACAGACTAGACCACTGAGGGCACACTCACATTAGGCCCAGTCGCCCTGTACCATGCCAAAGCACAATTGTCCCCCCTTCCCAGTCCACCACTGCCTACACTCACATTGCTCCGGGACTGAGCATGGTTACCTCTTGTACACAAATCATCCGGTTGTAAGCGCAGTTTAAGAGTCAGCACAATGGAGAACAACACAGAACAGGACTGCAACTTTACTTACATTGTGGCCTAATTAGAGTAAATTCTGCCATCTAACACTCCTGGATTTCTCGATCATGCAAGACGGCCATCTCATTTACATCATGTCCACGTTGTGTACCAGTGCTTGTGCTTATGCATTAGAAACCTTACCCTGCCGAAGCACACCGTCTAACCTTGCCAGGGCCAAGGAAGTGTAGCTTGCTTGAGCACACTAGTCAAATGAACTGGACTTTGGAGGGTCAAACATGCTTGGGCACAGTATGGATTGCCTAGTGTAAGTGTGCCTTGACAATGAACATTGTAGACCACGACCTCTCCTGGGGAGGTTTAGAGTTCAGGGGAATCAAGATCAGGACACACCAGAGCTGAGCTGATAACATGAACGTTGGTATGCAAACCAAAGGAAGGTCAAGCGAGTTTAATTCTGAAGACCAGGTACCAGGATCAACACGTGCATGTCTACGTTTTGGTAAAAGCCAAAACTTGAACTCAAACAGAAAATAAAAAATAAAACCAGGAACAACTTGAAAAAACCTGATATGAGTAGAGAGTCAAGTTTATATCTGCAGGGCTGACGCAGGACATGGAGGCAGATGAGGAGGTGGATGTTCAAGGCCAGGTATCTGCAGAGGGAGGGAAGTGAAAACAAGTGTGTGCAACTGTCAGGTGACATGGTAAAAGTGCAAAGAATGAACAAATGTTTGTGTGTGTGTGTGTGTGTTTGTATAGGAAGCCCCCTATGTGATGCTGAAGAAAAATTCTGAGCTGTTTCAAGACAACGATCGCTATGAAGGTATGCTTATATTATACAGTGTGTTGCTGTGGTTGCATGAGTATATGAGTGTGCATAACACAGTGCTGCCATAATCTAATAACATTAAACAAGTTCTCTTATACTTTGCATAAAATAAGTTAGTATTTCAGTTATTCCTATTAATATAAATACTACATTACTTATTTGAATTATTTAAATATTACATTTACTTTACTAAGAAAGGTGAAGCCCCCATAGTAACGAGGACTTCTTGGTTCAGTCTCTGCTGATGATTTAAATGTTGTTTTGTTTTTTTTGACTGATGGCAGGTTATTGCGTGGACCTGGCTGCAGAAATCGCAAAGCACTGTGGGATACGTTACCAGCTAAAGATTGTGGGAGATGGCAAATATGGAGCCAGAGATGCAGAAACCAAAATCTGGAATGGTATGGTTGGAGAGCTGGTGTATGGGGTAAGATTTTAAGACACACACACACACACACACACACACACACACACACACACACACACACACACACACACACACATCATCATCAACAAACCAGGACAGTTCAACTTTTGGAGTTAAACATTTTCTACTATTTTCATCCCCTTATATGTGAAACCTGAGCAGCATCAAAGTGGTGTAAAATACAAAAAGTCGCTGGTTAGGTGAAATAGAGAGGTGGTCTTTTTGAGCACTGTGCTATATGTATATTTTATGTATATTTCTCTACATTTTGATAATTTGTCATCAGGGACATTTAAGACCCATTCAAGTAGCACTTTGCAGCACCTTGCCCAACAACAGGGAGACCGGGGCTCTTGTCCTTGAATATGACCTTGGAGGGAAATGCAAAGTTAACATCAGGTGGCCTTGACCCATAGGACTCACCAATGCTCAGCCTAAAATGAGTTACATGGTACTGCTGTTCTGATTGCTCACCACCTGCAACGTATGGGAGTCGGATGTAGTTGCAAGCCAGGTTACAGGCAAAGGTGGAGGCTTTGACTGCTGACCCCTGGTGTAGATAGGGGATGTTTACACTGGTGGGGAAGAAACCCCAGTCTGAATGGGGAGTGGAGAGTGCAAATGTCCATGCACAGCACTGGTCTTGGAACTTAATTCCAGAAGACTGTCTGAAGTTAGGCAACTGACAAACTACCTGCTAAGAGTTGACCATGAGCTTTTTATGAGCCTGACATCTGACATCAGCCAAGGAATTCAATGTTGGCAACTGGGTTCAGGGAAGCAGTCAGGCTGAAGGATGCCCCTCGAGCTTGTTTAAACAGTAAGGACTTGATTCACTAAGACTTGAATGTGGTCGTAATAGCTCCAAAAATTGCGCTCCATTTTTTCCTGCTATCTGCTCCGTTCCCAAGGTCTAATTCAAAAAACACATTGTGTTAATGATATTCAGGCACAAACACGTCCAAAAAGTCAGCATGCTTTGTGCAGTTTGCTCTTGTTTTGCATCTGAATGTGGAGAAAAGCTTTCTGCACTCTGCACAGAACTGCACTCAGAGAATGAGGAAGGGAGGGAAACTTTTTTCAGGGTTTATTTTGCTTGAAAATTTTCAATTGAGTTTCACCTTTTAAACTTGCAGGGCTTCTGAGGGGTCATGAGAGTTAACTCTTCAGGTTTACGTGTCAGTCAACACATTTTTAACTAAATAGTGCAAATTGTTATGCACAGCTCAACAGTTGAATATATAGTCTTTATTCACAGATATGTTCTCAGAGATTGAAAAGAGGGAGTAGACACAACTGATTTAATTTAATCAATTCTAAACTTCTTACAGGTTAAATAAAACACAACTATTTTCAGGGTGTGAAGGTCAGCAGTGTCAGCAATGAGGACAGTGTGTGGCTGATTGTCAGGGCTGGTGAGGATATTTGCAAGATAGGTTGCAAGTGAATGTCCCAAACCCTGACCCTGCAGGACAACAACCTTTATTGTTTAGCTGAGTCAGATGAAGAGTTGATGCTCCTCCATCATCACCTAAAGTGTCTCGCTTAAACTTTTTAATCTGTTTCCATCACGTCACTGAAGTCCACTATGACTGTTTAACACTCTAAATGAAATTAAATCAATCAATCATATTAAATCTTACACTGTTAAACTCTGTCACTATGTCAGAAAGCAGATATAGCTGTCGCTCCCCTGACGATCACTCTGGTTCGAGAGGAGGTGATAGATTTCTCCAAACCCTTCATGTCTCTGGGAATCTCCATCATGATCAAGAAGCCGCAGAAATCTAAACCAGGAGTCTTCTCCTTCCTCGACCCGTTGGCCTATGAAATCTGGATGTGCATCGTCTTTGCATACATAGGAGTTAGTGTGGTTCTCTTTCTGGTAAGTCCGTCTGTCTATGTGATAATGTGTATAAATATGCCACACATTTACAGTAAACAGGATGGTTTTATTGTAAAGATATGTTATTTTTTAATAATGTTCAACTTCATTGAAGAGGTTAAATGTGAAGCATCCTCAGACTCTGGAGTATTTTTTTCTAAAACAATAGAGTGCATTCTTGTGTAAGAAAATAAAAACCTTTCCTCCAAAGTAAGGCATTGTGTTTTGATGTACATGAATTAACTGGTGATGTGATCTTGTAGGTTTCCAGATTCAGCCCCTATGAGTGGACATTAGAGGAGCCAGAGGACGGAGCTTTGCCACTGACGACCGAATCTACTAATGAGTTTGGGATTTTTAACTCCCTGTGGTTCTCTCTTGGGGCTTTTATGAGGCAAGGTTGCGACATCTCACCAAGGTCAGTATGAAACCACAACAAAATATGTATTTTCTTAAACTCTGGCAGCACATTGAAACCAGAGAAAGTGGCCTTGTTTAAATGATGTCACTTAATGGCACTCTTCAAGTGTTCATGTTCAGTAAGATAAAGATAAAGACATCTTCAATATGTTTAATATAAGAGATCTTGATCTTAAGACACATTCTTCTGAGTTTTCCTTGACTGACACAGCGTGTGTATCTGTCTATGTGTCAGGTCTCTGTCTGGCCGGATTGTGGGCGGTGTGTGGTGGTTTTTTACCCTGATCATCATCTCTTCGTACACCGCTAACCTGGCGGCCTTCCTGACAGTGGAGAGGATGGTTTCCCCCATCGAGAGCGCTGAAGATCTGGCCAAACAGACCGACATCGCATACGGGACCCTGGACTCTGGATCCACCAAGGAGTTCTTTAGGGTGAGGACTTCTGGTCACTTATTAGCTACCTCTAATGCAAAGTGTCAGGCTTGCTAAATGTAATAAACTCAGAAGAAATTACCAGGAAACCAGGAAAAGAACAGATGTTGGTGTACCAGGAGAGGAGCAGATGCTGGTGTACTAGGAGAGGGGACAGAGGGGAATGGACGCAGCATTGAGGGGATCTGCTTCTGATGGTCTGGGAAGTGATTTCCCAACTTTACCTGCTGCCTCCTCTCAGTCCATCATTTTGATTGTTTACTTGTACAAATTCATTACAGCACCTCCTCATCCCCAATGTCTGCTGGATGAATATGCAACTTTATCTTGCTTCATTTATTTTATGATGAAACAGAGGAGAATACAACAGCTACCCTTACTAAGATAAAGTAAGACAATAAACCAGGGCATCCTGTCCATGACACTAGAATAAACTTTCCCCGACAGGCTGAGTAGTAGCACTGTCCAAGACTTGTCCAAGACGCATGTCAGCAAAGACAGAACATGTCCAGAGGCTTCAGCATTACATGGTGAACCTCGTTCACACCTGGCCACCTACAGCAAAGGATCCTGCCATGGATTTAGACAATACTTCCCCTGGATCTTCAGACTCCTCATCGGAGTTGATGGTGGGAGGTTCAGGTTTATTTCCACTGCTTAACAGTATCCCAACAAAAGAGTTTTTAAATATTCTAAAAGATGTCTTCGCTACACAATTTTCTAGAAGACTCCTGAATACCATAGAGTTTTCTCTAATTAAGGGACTGCCAGTACTGAAAGGTGTCCGTAGTATACAAACTGAGTCCTAGTACAGTCTTTGTGTCTGTCTCTCTTTTTTTGTAGCGCTCCAAAATCGCCTTGTTTGACAAGATGTGGCAGTACATGAAATCAGCAGAACCTTCAGTCTTTGTGAAGAAAACATCAGAGGGTGTCCTGCGAGTAAGGAAGTCCAAAGGGAAGTACGCCTACCTGCTGGAGTCCACCATGAACGAGTACATCGAGCAGAGGAAACCCTGTGACACCATGAAAGTGGGAGGAAACCTGGACTCCAAAGGATATGGCATCGCCACACCTAAAGGATCCCCATTAAGGTGGGTGGATCAGTATAACAATGCTAGCCAACCTGCTCTGCCATGTACCATTCACACTACTAACCTGCTGCCTAGCATACTGACGCTCCCCCTTCAAACAGCATAGCAGCTCAGATTTTAAAGGAAAAATGTTCAAAGTTTACAGTACAACAGCTCAAAATTTACAGTAAGACAGCTCAGGGTAAAACAGCTCAAAATGTTCAACATAACAGCTCAGAGTTTAGAGTGAAACAGCTCAGAGTTTACAGTAAAACAGCTCAGAGTTTAGCGTGAAACAGCTCAGCGTTTAGAGTGAAACAGATCAGAGTTTAGAGTGAAACAGATCAGAGTTTACAGTAAAACAGATCAGAGTTTAGAGTGATACAGCTCAGAGTTTAGAGTGAAACAGATCAGAGTTTAGATTAAAACAGATCAGAGTTTACAGTAAGACAGATCAGAGTTTTGATTAAAACAGATCAGAGTTTACAGTAAAACAGATCAGAGTTTAGATTAAGACAGATCAGAGTTTTGATTAAAACAGATCAGAGTTTAGATTAAGACAGATCAGAGTTTAGATTAAGACAGATCAGAGTTTAGATTAAAACAGATCAGAGTTTACAGTAAGACAGATCAGAGTTTAGATTAAGACAGATCAGAGTTTAGATTAAGACAGATCAGAGTTTAGATTAAAACAGATCAGAGTTTGAGTAAATCGGAGTTTACAGTAAAATACAGAAAAAGGAAGGAAAGTCTGCTTAATCTGATGGGGGGTTGGAGGGAGGGTGACTGTCCAGTACAGTGGACCAGTATAGGGGGAGGGGGGGGGGGACCAGTTGGGGGGGCGGTGTAGTCTTGCCCCAGGCTCGGAGCCTGTTGGCTGTTGCAGTATGCGAGTGTGATGAATGACACATGGCGGCTTAATCGTTGTTATAATAATCCACCTACCCTGATGACTTCATCTGTGGTTTGTATGTCACTGTGGTTACCACCTCAGACCAAAGGTGCAGGTGGTTGCCATGACTATGGTGGGGGGAGGGGGGGGGATTCAGATCTTAACGACTTCCTCACAGACATTTTTTTGTTTATTATATCTTTTAATATGTAATGATAGTCCGAAATTTCAGCCTCTGTCTGCTGTTTTAGTAATTCAATTTGGTTTTAATTTTAATTATCATTTGAACCAATGTAATGTTGTTCTCACATGTTGGAAGCTTTGCACATGATGAGCTTCTTTAAGACCTGAATCTCGCAGATGTTTCATTATAACTTACACGTGTGTGTCTGTGTGTGTTTGTGTGTGTGTGTGTGTCTATGTGTTTGTGTGTGTGTGTGTGTGTGTGTGTTTGAATGTGTGTGTTTCAGTTTGTGTGTGTGTGTGTGCATGCTTATTAATGAGTTTGTTTCTTATTTTTGTGTCTTTTCAGCTCACAACAGATGTTTGCCCGACCGTCTCTCTAACACTCTCTCTGTATGTTTCTCTCTCTCTCTCTCTCCTCTCTCTCTCTCTCTCCCTCTCTCTAATTTTGGTCACTGCAGTTGTTTATTAGAAATAATTTATTTCTGTCAGATTTGCAGTTAAAGCTTCATTAAGCGTTTTTTTTAAAAGTCATATTTTCCAGGTGGTTTCATCATTAAGTCTCATATATTTAGTCTATAACAGCTGTATAATGTTTAGTCTATACACGGCTGTATAATGTCTTTGTAGGTTCTCAGTCATCCAGCTCATGGCAAATTTGAAGCTTGATCCAAAGGCAACTGGACTGGTTGAATTATAATGTTTAGTGTAAAACAGTGCCTTATTGTGCCGTACATTCACAAATTGCCCATTTCATTAAACCACATTTATTTTTGGCCAGCCAATAATATCAGCCGATATTAGCATATCCAGTTACTATCAGTATCGGCTATTTTAATCGCAGATTAGCACCGATATTACTCGATTTATTCACCAGTTAAATAGCATTTCATTTGGATTTTATTGAATTACACTAGCAGTTTTCTTTCTGGCTGTCACCAGCAGAGGGCGCTATATGGATAACAACAGGCATTAACACGCTCCAGAGTGTCCAGCGTTGCTGCACATACATGCACAGTTACTTTCCATTTGAGTAACCATCTTATTTTCATTATATATCTTTTCAACAAGTGCTTGATAACTGCATTTGAGGGATCAACACAATACATGTGAATATCTATCTATCTCCACAGATTGAACATAGATCTATGAAAGATGTTGGCCCCGAAAATTCCATATCGGTCGGGCCCTAGTTGTCATAGCAACACAAAAGTATGAGAAGGCAGACGAATACATAACGTGCTGTAACAAACAAAAAAATTGGCTTAATGGAGCTTTAAGTATTGTATTTCATATTTCTGTCGTCCTACACTGACTGTTGAACTCTCACATGGTAGAACCAGAGACACATTTTTATTTTCATACAACCCCGGTCAGAATAATTATTTATTCTGATTTAAATTCTTTATGAATTATTCAAACATTATCTTCCGCTCTCTGTGTCTCTGCTCCTCACATGTTTTCACTGTTTTCACTGTAATGTTTTTTTTTTTACACAACAAGTAATGTTATAATATGTTATGTACTGTCAAATGCGGGTTCAGATCAGAAAAAAAACACAAAGCCAATCAGATCAAAGTGAACTGAGCCCTGTCCCGCTTATTATTCACAGTGATAGAATATTTAATGGGCATTATATCTGAAATCATTAACCTCCATTTCCCACCACATGATACATGATTACTATGGACAAAGTTCTTTGAGGTATTGACACAAAAAACCTCTTCAGAAACAGTTTAGTCATGAAATCATGAACTTGCTCTTCCTGCTGAATTATTTGAAGACATTTTAAATCATCTTTTAAACGAGCAGAAACAAAGCAATCTTCTCTAGAAACAAGTTGAATGGTTCAAAATATTACATTTAAATAAAGATTAAACTTAGCTCAATTAAAGATACAATGAAGATATATTTTTTTTAGTGCTTTGATTAATTGATTCTACTGTGTGCAGCACTCGAGTCCAAGACAAACTTCCCAAAGGGGACAATAAAGTGTATCAAATCGTATTAAAAAAAACATACAATTAAGAATAAAATTGGACCAAATAAAGATACAATAAAGATTAAAATGAGATCAAATCAAGATACCATTAAGATTAAAATTCGAGAGAGTTTGACAGAAATGAAAACTGAATCTTTAAACAAAGCTTAAAATTGTGCAAACATTTTCATAAACAATGCTGTATTAAAGTAGTTCAAATTATTTCTCTGTATAAGCAGTGAAAACAGTCTTTAAAGAGAATAGAGATTTGTATTCAACATTAAAGTTCTGTGTTGTTTTTTCACGTTCAGGTCCAACATGTCACTGTCTGACACCCAGAAAATATGAAAGTCAAAGAATCACACAGACATGAACAAAGTCAAGAACTCAATCGGAATATTATCAAACTGTATCTAAAATGATTTCCCCATGATATTTATAGTTACATGACTTCATTATTAAATAAAAACATGATCTCATGTCCAAGTTTCTTCTGATAAAATAAAACTGGAACATAAAGAGCAGTTAAATATGTTTGAAAATAAAGATTTAAAATATTAAGAGAAAGAAAAAATGAAACAAACTCATATCTTCAACTATATCTGACTTATAAATGTTTAAAACATATTCAAAAAAATCTTATAATATACAAAGTGTATATGAACCAGGGTAGGTTGATCAAACTCAGTGTATCTTTAATGATCTCTCTTCATAAAAAAAAACACAGAATGATCAGCTGGTTGATCAGATTGTTGTTCCCAGATACTATATATTTTTTATGATTAAAAACATTAACATACCAAACACGAAAAATAATTAAACTGGAACACATTTCAAGCAAAAATAAATAAATTAATGAACATGGCTTTTGGCAATTTCTGTCAAAATAAAAGACAGAGCTAGCTTACAACAAAGTGTTTTACACATCATTTTCATTTTATATTTTGTTTGATTTCATTATATTTTTTTCGCATTCAGCAGGCAGAGCTTAGCTGCTAACACATGTTTTAGCTAATCTGAGTTTGCTGCTAAGAGGGAGAGCCTCATCCAGCTGTGTGTATCCTGTTTATGCTAAGTTAACATGCTAACGTGCACACCAGCAGGAGGACTGACGACAATGAGCTGCTAACAGACGCTGTGTTCATGTAGAAATGCGGTGAACCTGGCGGTGTTAAAGTTGAACGAGCAGGGGCTGCTGGACAAACTGAAAAACAAGTGGTGGTATGACAAGGGAGAGTGCGGCAGCGGAGGAGGGGAGAGCAAGGTTAATACACACTCACACACTGAAACACACTGAAACACACACAGGTCCCACTGGGTTAGCAGGTTTTCAAGAAATCTAAAGAAGCAGCACATCACAGCGCCACCTGTGGTTATTATGTTAGCGACTAGTCTTTGATTAAAAAGATATTCTGAGATGTAATCTCTATTAACAATGCCCCCCACAGGCAGCACTGTGCTATATGCTGCTTCTTCACACGGTGTTGCGTTCTGTTTGGTTGAGGTCAGGGTCAGGGCAGCATTCAGGGCTGAGGCCAGGGTCAGGTGACCTCACACCAGATGGCAGCAACAGAAATGAACAAACAGGTGAAGAGCCGTTGATAAAAAGTTTATCTGCTGCTCTCACCTGTTTACAAAGCAGAAAGGCTTTCACTGCAGCGCCTCTCATTCTCTGTCTCAGGGGCCAAACAGACGGGCCCCATGTATAACACCCCCCTGATAACAGGCTTATCATGCTAGCAGTTAGAATCTGACTTTATACGGAGAGATCATCAAATGCTGACAATAAACCTCTCCTGAATGATTAATATTTCAAATATTTTTATTTTAAAATAAGTTAACGTTTCTGAATACTACTCATCCTTTGATGATTAAAGTTTGTGATACCTAACATCTCAAAGGGCCCTTCATAGGCTGCAAGACCAGAGTTTGAGAACCGCTGCCCCTCTAATAACATAAGATAACATTGATAATGATGTTATTTATGTTATTCCCATTGAAGAGTGCCAGTAAACCTTGCCGTATTGAAACTGAATGAGCAAGGGACCCTAGACAAGATGAAAAACAAGTGGTGGTACGATAAAGGAGAGTGTGGCTTCAAGGACTCCACTAATAAGGTTAGTCGTCTGTGTCTGTGGGCCAATCAAACGCTCTGTCTGTTCATTCAGCATGCACAGTTCTGTCGGGTCTGTATGTGTCAGGAACACAGAGCACATCTGCACTTTAGTGGTTCTGTCTGTGTGTGTTTTATTATTAAGGTAGATTGTACTTCATGTAGGAGACACTGTGAGGTTAAAAGTCAGAGCACACATGCACTTATTAGATTATTACTGTGGGTGTTTTATATATAATACTGTCAGTTTGACACAGTGAAAAAGACATCTGAAGATTACCGTCATGTTTAGCTGTGGGAAATTAAGTGTTGTTATTTACACGTGGGTAACATAGAGGACACTTATGGTAACTCATAGCACTTTCACATAAATCTTTCCTGTTTATATGAGATTTTTTTGTAATGAATAGTGTGAATATGAGTGTCAGCTTGAAACAGAAGGTACTTCTAATGAACTCGAAATGAAAGTGTCTGAAAAGGAAGAAAAAATTATGCCAAGGCAACAGAGTGAAATATTAGATAACAAACTGACAATATTTAAGCCCAGTATAAAATAGCAGTAATACTTACTTGTGTTTTTTCTCTAGAATCATGTGTTTCGTGATTCTGCATGTTAAAAACTCTCATTTTCTTTTTTAACAGGCGAGTTAAATCCTGTCACCATTAAACAAATGTATTACCGTAATTGTTTTTGAAGGAATCATTAGTAAAAAGTATTATAGAGATGATCTTATCCTCACAGATCACCATTGCCATAAACTATAACTATACACTGTTACTACAGACTGTAACTGCACATTGTTACTACAGACTGTAACTACACACTGTTACTACAAACTGTAACTGCACACTGTTACTACAAAATGTAACTGCACATTGTTACTACAGACTGTAACTGCACACTGTTACTACAAACTAACTGCACACTGTTACTACAGACTGTAACTGCACACTGTTACTACAAACTAACTGCACACTGTTACTACAGACTGTAACTGCACACTGTTACTACAAAATGTAACTGCACACTGTTACTACAGACTGTAACTGCACACTGTTACTACAAACTAACTGCACACTGTTACTACAGACTGTAACTGCACACTGTTACTACAAACTAACTGCACACTGTTACTACAGACTGTAACTGCACACTGTTACTACAAACTAACTGCACACTGTTACTACAGACTGTAACTGCACACTGTTACTACAAACTAACTGCACACTGTTACTACAGACTGTAACTGCACACTGTTACTACAAACTAACTGCACACTGTTACTACAGACTGTAACTGCACACTGTTACTACAGACTGTAACTGCACACTGTTACTACAGACTGTAACTACAGACTGTTACTACAGACTGTAACTACAGACTGTAACTGCACATTGTTACTACAGACTGTAACTCCAGACTGTTACTACAGACTGTAACTACAGACTGTTACTACAGACTGTAACTACAGACTGTTACTACAGACTGTAACTGCACATTGTTACTACAGACTGTAACTACAGACTGTAACTGCTCATTGTTACTACAGACTGTAACTACAGACTGTAACTGCACATTGTTACTACAGACTGTAACTCCAGACTGTTACTACAGACTGTAACTACAGACTGTTACTACAGACTGTAACTGCACATTGTTACTACAGACTGTAACTACAGACTGTAACTACAGACTGTAACTGCACACTGTTACCAAAAACTGTAACTGCACACTGTTACTACAACTGCAACTACAGACTGTTACTACAGACTGTAACTGCACACTGTTACTACAAAATGTAACTGCACACTGTTACTACAGACTGTAACTGCACACTGTTACTACAGACTAACTGCACACTGTTACTACAGACTGTAACTGCACACTGTTACTACAGACTGTAACTGCACACTGTTACTACAAACTAACTGCACACTGTTACTACAGACTGTAACTGCACACTGTTACTACAAACTAACTGCACACTGTTACTACAGACTGTAACTGCACATTGTTACTACAGACTAACTGCACACTGTTACTACAGACTGTAACTGCACACTGTTACTACAAACTAACTGCACACTGTTACTACAGACTGTAACTGCACACTGTTACTACAAACTAACTGCACACGGTTACTACAGACTGTAACTGCACACTGTTACTACAAACTAACTGCACACTGTTACTACAGACTGTAACTGCACACTGTTACTACAAACTAACTGCACACTGTTACTACAGACTGTAACTGCACACTGTTACTACAAACTAACTGCACATTGTTACTACAGACTGTAACTGCTCATTGTTACTACAGATTGTAACTGCTCATTGTTACTACAGACTGTAACTACAGACTGTAACTGCTCATTGTTACTACAGACTGTAACTCCAGACTGTTACTACAGACTGTAACTGCACACTGTTACTACAGACTGTAACTGCACATTGTTACTACAGACTGTAACTCCAGACTGTTACTACAGACTGTAACTGCTCATTGTTACTACAGACTGTAACTACAGAGTGTAACTGCACATTGTTACTACAGACTGTAACTACAGACTGTTACTACAGACTGTAACTGCACATTGTTACTACAGACTAACTACAGACTGTTACTACAGACTGTAACTGCACATTGTTACTACAGACTGTAACTACAGACTGTTACTACAGACTGTAACTGCAAACTGTAACTACAGACTGTTACTACAGACTGTTACTACAGACTGTTACTACAAACTGTAACTGCTCATTGTTACTACAGACTTACTACAGACTGTAACTGCACATTGTTACTACAGACTGTAACTACAGACTGTAACTACAGAGTGTAACTGCACATTGTTACTACAGACTGTAACTACAGACTGTTACTACAAACTGTAACTGCTCATTGTTACTACAGACTGTAACTACAGAGTGTAACTGCACATTGTTACTACAGACTGTTACTACAGACTGTAACTGCACATTGTTACTACAGACTGTAACTACAGACTGTAACTACAGACTGTAACTCCAGACTGTAACTACAGACTGTAACTACAGACTGTAACTGCAAACTGTAACTACAGACTGTTACTACAGACTGTAACTACAGACTGTTACTACAAACTGTAACTGCACATTGTTACTACAGACTGTAACTACAGACTGTTACTACAAACTGTAACTGCTCATTGTTACTACAGACTGTAACTGCACATTGTTACTACAGACTGTAACTACAGACTGTAACTACAGACTGTAACTACAGACTGTAACTGCAAACTGTAACTACAGACTGTTACTACAGACTGTTACTACAAACTGTAACTACAGACTGTTACTACAGACTGTTACTACAAACTGTAACTACAGACTTTTACTACAGACTGTTACTACAAACTGTAACTACAGACTGTTACTACAGACTGTTACTACAAACTGTAACTACAGACTGTAACTGCAAACTGTAACTACAGACTGTTACTACAGACTGTAACTACAGACTGTTACTACAAACTGTAACTGCACATTGTTACTACAGACTGTAACTACAGACTGTTAATACAAACTGTAACTGCTCATTGTTACTACAGACTGTAACTGCACATTGTTACTACAGACTGTAACTACAGACTGTAACTACAGACTGTAACTACAGACTGTAACTGCAAACTGTAACTACAGACTGTTACTACAGACTGTTACTACAAACTGTAACTACAGACTGTTACTACAGACTGTTACTACAAACTGTAACTGCACATTGTTACTACAGACTGTAACTACAGACTGTTACTACAGACTGTTACTACAAACTGTAACTGCTCATTGTTACTACAGACTGTAACTACAGAGTGTAACTGCACATTGTTACTACAGACTGTTACTACAGACTGTAACTGCACATTGTTACTACAGACTGTAACTACAGACTGTAACTACAGACTGTAACTACAGAGTGTAACTACAGAGTGTAACTGCACATTGTTACTACAGACTGTAACTACAGACTGTTACTACAAACTGTAACTGCTCATTGTTACTACAGACTGTAACTACAGAGTGTAACTGCACATTGTTACTACAGACTGTAACTACAGACTGTAACTACAGACTGTAACTCCAGACTGTAACTGCAAACTGTAACTACAGACTGTAACTACAGACTGTAACTCCAGACTGTAACTGCACATTGTTACTACAGACTGTTACTACAGACTGTAACTGCACATTGTTACTACAGACTGTTACTACAGACTGTAACTCCAGACTGTAACTGCACATTGTTACTACAGACTGTTACTACAGACTGTAACTCCAGACTGTAACTGCAAACTGTAACTACAGACTGTTACTACAGACTGTTACTACAGACTGTTACTACAAACTGTAACTGCACATTGTTACTACAGACTGTAACTACAGACTGTTACTACAAACTGTAACTGCTCATTGTTACTACAGACTGTAACTACAGAGTGTAACTGCACATTGTTACTACAGACTGTTACTACAGACTGTAACTGCACATTGTTACTACAGACTGTAACTACAGACTGTAACTACAGACTGTAACTACAGAGTGTAACTACAGACTGTTACTACAAACTGTAACTGCTCATTGTTACTACAGACTGTAACTACAGACTGTAACTACAGACTGTAACTGCACATTGTTACTACAGACTGTAACTACAGACTGTAACTACAGACTGTTACTACAAACTGTAACTGCTCATTGTTATTACAAACTGCTACTACAGACTGTTACTACATACCATAGCTGCACACTGTAACTACCAGTGTTGGGCAAGTTGTTGAAAATAAGTAACTAGTTACAGTTACTATACTACTACAGTATAACAAAGTAACTGAGTTACTTATGGAGTTACTACATTATTAAAGTATCTAGTTACTATGGAAAGTAAGTTCAACGTTTCTTTATTTGCTTCAATCCTCATATTAATGTTAAAATGATTTAATGTTGCTGTGGCGGACTTACTTATATTGACTCAACGTTCTGTTATATGGATACTACATGCTACAACTGAATACACTTAGTAGAAAATCTCACAGTTCACATTTAGTTTGACATTTTAAGTTATGTGTTATAAATCAGTCCACACTTAAACAATTCTGTAACGCCTCCCCTTGCCCCCCTCCAGGAGAAGACCAGCGCTCTGTCTCTCAGTAACGTCGCCGGTGTCTTCTACATCCTGGTTGGAGGCCTGGGTCTTGCAATGATGGTGGCGCTGGTGGAGTTCTGCTACAAGAGCAGAGCGGAGGCCAAAAAGATGAAGGTATGTTCTTGTAACATTTAAAGTGGAATAAACGTTTTAGATTTAATCTGCAGGATTCTTATTTTAAATACTTTCAATACAAACTGTGAACCGGAAGTGATCTCTGTCTGTAGTTTTATAACATCTGTGTGGAATGTGATCATCATAGACGTTAATACAGTGTAATAAATGATTATAAGGTATTAATAGAATAACTATTATTAAGAAAAATACATTATTTTCACAAAATCATTTAACATTATTTCATATATAATATTACTTTCTTTGTGTTGTTTCACATGTCCTTATTTTTGTCTTTATTGTTGTATACTTTTTTACTTTGCCATTTTTCAATCCTATAAGTCAAACTTCAGTTAAAAATTATTCTGTTCGATTTTAAACTCTTAAGTCCTCTTCATCCTTCCTTTTCATGGAGTCTATTTCCAGATAACAGACAAACTGCTTCTGGTCCTGACTTAATCCTGGTCCAGACTACATCCTGGTTCAAACTATAATTCTCTCTCCTTGTTGTGAAAACGATACACCCAAAACAAAATACTCTGCATACACACATCACTATCACAAACAAGAAGTTACATCTGCATCTTTAAGCAGTAACAAAGTTCAGATGTATTACGCCTTGCAATTCAACATTTCATCCATATCAGCATTATATTGGTGTCCCAGTCTGTGAATTCACATTGCATTACTGTGTTTTGGACGGCGAGACGCACGGCGTGTGAGCACACAGCGGGAGCTTTCTACACAGACACACTCAGGCATGAACATACACACACAGCGCTGTTCTGCCTCGTTGGCTCAGACGTTACACATCCCCACAGTCTTCCCCCCATTACGCTTCTTTTACCAGGCACTGCGCCCAACATGACATAATGAGAAATGAGGCATGATAATCTATAGCTACTTATTTTAGGCCTAGTACACACGTAGGCATTATTTTTTTTAAACTGTTGTACCTTGTTCTCTGCATTTTGGCCTTTCGTACACACCTTTTGGAAAACTCCTTCCAGATGTTTATGTATCAGACAGGGAAAACCTAGTTTTGGGCTTGTAATGTCACACTGTGCACAGGTTTCTTCTCCATTTGACGTTGTTGTGCGACGCTGTCACTTTTGTTAACAACAGATAAGTGCAATGGCAGACGTAAACAAACTAGTGCTGGTGTTAACGTTTGTTAACTGGACTTTTTACAAGCTTACACATGCATACACAGTTGCTCTCCCACTGTACTGACGAGCAGAGACGCCTGAATGGACAACTTTGAAAATTAAATGGTCATTACAGAGGAATGGCGAGAACATGTTTGACATTCTCACATCAGTGTGTTTTGCGTCATCATGTGGATGAGGATGATTTTGAGAACTGTGTTGACGGGATTATTTTTTATAAACAAAGGAGTAAAACCTTATTTTTATAAAATACCCGCCTACGTGTGGAGTAGGCGGGTGACACATGAACATCGGCCTCTGTATTCAGATAAAAATGTTGTTTTATAATATGTTCCTGTGTATCAGGGCTGTGTGGATCCTCACACACCATGCTGTACTGTTATTAAAGACACCCTCATGGTGTCCAGCTTTTTTTCTGAGGATCCTTGAACATCAAAAGAAGTATACAGAAACATCTGTTGAACCCAATGTGAGGATATGTTCGATTCACCTGTTTCAGAATCATCGTGCAGCTCAGTGTTTGCTCTTTCTGACTGCAGACTCTGCTGTAACGGTTTAAAGACTCCGACTCTTCTGCACTCAGTCTCCTTTGATTGACTGGCGAGACACTTAAGCTTAAGTGTTGGATGCTAAATGAAAGCTAAATGAGTATAATTAAGGCTCTTAGAAACCAAATAGCATTCCAGACTGCAATCAAAAAACAACTTGCTAACCTATGAGACACACTTACAAAATACCCATATAAATGTGTGTTTGCTAAAAAACACAATAGTTTTCCAAAAGACATATTTGCAATTACTCAAAAATATGCCTCTTACGTGATACAGCTATGAAACAAAATTATTTGAGCAAAGCCTTCTCAGCTCGTACGTTAACGTGAAGACGTTTGGAGTGCTGGTCCAGCAAAAATGACAAGGCTTAGAATTATTCAGAACTCTCTTGAAGAAAGGCATTTACTAAAAAAAAAAACAGAATGTATCGAGAGAACACATCAGTCACAGTCTCTAGCTCCTCCAGCAAGTTTTGGCATTGTTACTCTGATTAATGACAAGTGTTTGTATGGTGACTAAAGTGATATTTAACACTCTGAATAGTGTTTCCCAGTCCCTTCAGGAAGTTGTCATTATATCAGCTCAGGCAACCCCTGTGCTTTTATTGCAACCTTGCAATTTTTGCAAAAACAATGATGTCACTAATATGACAAAAGTCACTTCTTCGACTTTTAAAATATTGTTCCCCTCAGATCTGTATTTGTATAAGCATCTGAGGGGAATAGTTCATATCTTTTATCTCTGAATACTGCATGTTAGAGACACTTTTTTCTATTAAACAAACAGATGCTCTGGTGTAATGAGTTTCACAAATAGACCTCAAACTGCAGTCTCAATACAGAGAACTCATTAAGTCATTACTATGTCTTCTTGTGCTTATGTATCCATGTTTTCATGTTGAAAAATGTTGGCTAACTTTCTGCCTGGGGCCTTTTGTTGAGTCTATCGACCAATGAGAGGCTGTGTTCCAAACTTCCCACCAAACATGGGCTCTGTTACAGCTGTCTGTCAGTGATGATCACAAACACTGTTTATGCAGTGAGATACAGATCCCCTTGATTACTGTCAATTGTTTTATAGCAGCACAGCTGTTAACAAGAGCAGTGTGAATGGAATCACACTGAAACAGAAACAGAATCTCTGCACATGAGGAAATCACTGACAGTGAAATAGAGAAATAAGCAATACATGTTCATTTTCTGTAGTTTCATTCAGTTTGTACACATCTTATTCCGTCAGATTGCTGACTCAGCCAATAGATGTTTTTATTGGAGTATTTTTCACAGTCACTCACAGTTGATGAGTCAAGAAAGTTTAAAAAACATCACAACTTGCATTGCAATGTTTTGAAAAAAAGCTGCTGCAAAATTAGGCTGTTTATGCCAAAACTAAGACAGAAAGGCTGTGAAACCCAGCAGCGACAGATTTCTGTCTTTATTTTGTTGGTAACTACCAGTGAGCAGAACAGGGAGTCTCCTGGGTTCTGGACGAGCATTGTAGCCACAATCAAATCCCAATCTCAAGCCGTATTGTGCTGATATCCCAACACTAGAATTACCAACACAACACACCAAGCTAAAATTATTCGAGGTTGACTACTAATCTTTGATTGTTAATCTTTTCATCTGCTCTTGACTTATCACACTTTGTGGTTTTTCATCTATGCCGACGTGGGGGTAAAAACTGTGATAGGGTCTGCCTTGGATTTTTTTTTTCTCCAGATAAAAGCAATTCAAACACCTGAATAAATCAGCATCTATGAATACACAGACTGGGACAGGTAGAGGTGTTCACACCTGGCTGACTTACTGCACACAAATGTGGAATCAAGCCATAAATAAATTCAAACATTTTTCTCTCGAATTTCCATTTTTCTCTGTTTCAGTTCCATTATTCTGTTAAATAGTTGTATCAATTATGATCATGAATAGTCATTTTCATCTCTTTATTCTTTATTTTATCCAGACTCATATTTTGAATTTATAGACATATAATACCTCATTGCTTTTTTTAATCACATTTTCTTGTGGACCTGTACCCTCTATGTCTCTCTCTACATTGTGTTATTTCCATATTGGCTATTCAATCGGTCACTCAAACCTTTGCTTTCTGTTGCTTCCAGCATGATGTAAGAATAATATAGTAGAGATAAGATAACACTAATACGATCATACTAAAAAAAGAGTCTCACAGTTAAAGAGAATGTTAAAAGTGAATCAATGTAAAAACTTTATTTCTAACTTTATTTCTGTTGTAAAGGTGGCAGCCAACACCTTGTCCTCCCCCCAGCACACAGGAAACTACACACACACACTGTCTTCTCCTCAACACGCCCCCAACTTCAACCTGCTGTCCCCCAGCCACCAGCCAAACTACGCCACCTATAAAGAAGGCTACAACGTTTATGGCATTGAGAGCGTCAAGATCTAACACGGGTAGGAGAGTGATGATTGATGGCTAAACATTCCTCACCTCACAGTCATAAACAGCGCTCAGACTTTTGATGAAGATTATAGATCATAAATTAAACATTTATAGTATAACTTCATGTATGTTGGCTGTTTATGGCTGTGATCCTTTCCATTACCCAACAGCTTCCTCACATCCTTTACCTGTTTAAATCCTATCTTAAAGACTCCTCCCTTAGTCAGCTGTCCTCGTCTCCTTATATCTTCACTCCTTTGTCTTCATCTCCTTGTATCTTCACTCCTCTGTCCTTGTCTCCTTGTATCTTCACTCCTCTGTCCTTGTCTCCTACTATCATCCCTCCTCTGCCCTTGTCTCCTTCATCCTTCACTCCTTTTTCCTCATCTCCATCCTCACACTCTTCATTCTCCGTTTTTCTTCACTCCTCTGTCCTTGTCTCCTTGTATCTTTACTCCTCTGTCCTCTTCTCCTTGTATCTTCACTCCTCTGTCCTCGTATTCTTCTTTCCTCACTCCTCTGTCCTCTTCTCCTTTTTTCTTCACTCCTCTGTCCTCTTCTCCTTGTATCTTTACTCCTCTGTCCTCGTCTTCTTCTTTCCTCACTCCTCTGTCCTCATCTCCTTGTATCTTCACTCCTCTGTCCTCGTCTTCTTCTTTCCTCACTCTTCTGTCCTCGTCTCCTTGTATCTTCACTCCTCTGTCCTTGTATTCTTCTTTCCTCACTCCTCTTTCCTCATCCTTTTTCTTCTCCATTCCATAGTCTCCTTTCTTTCCTTCCTTTTCTCTCCTGTTATCTCCTCTCCTCCTCGTCTTTTCATCTGTTTTCTTTTTTTAATGTCCCTCCTTAATTGTTTCCTGTCTCTTATTTTCTAGCCAATCATCCTCTTTATTGACTGACTCATTGGCCAATCATGCTCCATCTGCTTTTCATTATGAGGCCCTATGATTTTATATTAAAGATGGACTGGTTTGCACTGGCAGCACCATAAAAAGCTGGTCGCTTTGTTAGAATGAAAATAAAGTTGAACTGTTTTATCATTTTATTTCTCACCTCTTCATCTCAGTAGGTTCAATGAGATACACAGTTTGAATCCATCTGTGATGCCCAGTCCTTAAGACAGATCCCCACCTCCCCGTCTCCTCTTCTGTCTCGTTGCTGAGAAACCATCCATCCCTCAGAGCTGGTCCTGGATTTGACTTCCCTCATTATTATTTTTTTTTTAAATAGGTGATGCAGAACAATATGACTTCCCTCATGACAAAAAAAATAGTTTTTAGTGATTGTCATAGTGCTAGTCATGCCCATAGCTTCATTTAAGTAAGCATTTGTTTGATAAGTTTGCAGCTTGAATGTTGCTGGAGAGTCCAGTGACAATCCTGATCACTGAAGACCACATCCTCGAACACGGTCCTACAAATCCCTTTTTCTTAACACCAATGCACTCTGGGGCCCATTTTTTTTAGTTTCTCAAGTGATTCTATGAAGATGGTGGTGGCTCTGGTCTTGGATCATATGAGCAGGTGTTTGTGTTCCATGAATTATTCAAACTATAAAGTATATTAATTGGGGCTCAGACCAGAACTTGCTGCCAGTGTTTATTTAAGGGACATTTGTGAACAAGGTTATGTGCAGTCTATTTCATAAAATGCATTGCTCCATTCTTTGTCTGTGTTTCCTTCTGACAAACATGTTGCCTTAAAGGTCACATATTCAAACTTGTTTAAAAGGATTAGAAGAAGTCTCAGAGCTCACCAAAACATGTCTGTGAAGGTTCTTGTTCTAAATCCACTCTGATCCTGTATCTGATCATGCCTATAACCCCCTCTATTTCAGCCCTGCTCAGAACAGGCTGTTTCTGTGTCTGTAGCTTTAAATGTAAATGAGCTGTGTCTAGTGGTGTAGTGGTGCCTTAAGAAGTTGGTATACTCTTAAGCTGCACCGTGTGTCTTGTGAGTAGGCAAAGCAAAATGTGAGCACCTGGGCCCTCCAGCCCTTTGTTATATCAAGAACAGGGAAGCAGTACATGGAAGTGATATACTTTGAGGTCTACCTCAGAGAGACTGTTGATCCTTAGTGTTATTAACAGACAACGTTTCTGTCAGCTGATACCTGTGTATTTAGAGCTTGTTGTCTAAGAGTAACACAGATACATAGACTCCACCTGGAGTATGTGTTTCTGTGCCCATGCATGGTTACTCACGGTGCAGAATAAAGCCAGTCTAAATGCTGGGTTCGAAAGGCTTCAATGGGCAGAGCCCTTCCTCGTGTTAGAAGGAGTGCCATGAGTGGAGGAAATGTGGACATCATGGTAGTTCCTAAATTGCTCAACAGTGATGTTTTTGAAGCAGCAACTTATACTAAGATCAGTTAGTTTATTTTTAGTTTCAGATCAAACAGTTTATGGTCGTGCTTTGGTCTGCAATCTTTCATGTTCAAGATTTTCCTCCTGATTGCTGATGTGCAGGAGCACAGCTCAGAAATGAAATGTGAAGCTGTGTCCAAACATTTGTAACCTTACATTCAGGCTGTGTGAAGACAAAATCATCCTTGAAAACATTCATTGTACCTTTTCCCTGTTACTACTCCTGTCATAACATTTTACTTCAAATGAAACTAATTCAGATCAACAGAAGTTTGTTCTCATTTAGATTCTTTCCAAATAAGAAGACAATCCAAACAACCCTCCATATTCATGTGGTTACTGTTCCTTTCTTCATAATTTAATTGCCAACATAACTCAGTGTGCTGCTTTAAAACAGTCTCCATCCTGTCATTTCATATTGTCCTAGATTTTGCTGCTGCATTCACTGGCTTCAGGAAATCTTGTAGATCTCAAATTAGTAATAACAAAAAATCACAAGTTTTTGTCATTGTTTATGTGCCCTTGTGTTCATCTTAATTGATGTTATTTGTGTAGAAAATTTAATTTTTAGTTGGACATGAATGCATAGAGATAGACAGACAGAGAGACAGAGACTGAGGGAGAGTGTGTCAAATCTTTGATTGGCTATTTGCCTAATCAGAGGCAGGACTTAAGCACAGATCAACTATTCTGGCTGTTTTAACAGGCTAATGGTAGTACTTTCAGTTGAAAATAAATACTTGTTATTTCCATTAACATTTACAAGGAAAACACTTTCTGTCTTGAAATGGACTTGAAGGCAGGGTTGGTATTTTTCTCTACGTACACTTTTTAAGATGTTAGTTGAAATTGTCTTTCGGTCCCGACAGACATTTAAGGAAGAATATGCGATTTTTTCATCCAGCAGATGTCGCCCTTGAGCACCAACATGAAACCAAAACAACTCGCACTGCATAGCATGATCTTTATTATGCTCGTATCGTCACACTGCATGTACATTTACACAAAATGACCGTGATCTACAAACGCTTACATGACATTCAAATAAGCAGTGAGTACAGTATGTTATTCTTATTTTCTCTAGTCCCTCAATTAAACAACTTTTATACGCGAGGGGATGAGCTGGCCGGCCGTCCCGGCGATGTAAACAAAGTGTAGCTACGGCTCGGAGGGCTGTCACACTCATTGTAGACAGTCATGACTCACAGAGTTATTTTCAGAGGATATTTTTGATTTGTGCTACATTTAAGTGTGAAAAATTGCATATTCTTCCTTTAATAACTCGTGTTCTGAAAATTAAAAAGGAACAAAGATAATCCGTCATCTGTAAATTGTAAGCCTGTAAAAACTTTGTCCAGTGTCTGCCATGAGGTACCAATCTGATGAACCAATCACGCCTCCCTGTCTCCCTGCTCGTTCTATACCTCATGCATACACGAGCCCACGCTTGTGCATGTAAGTGAGGGGCGTGGCTTTTGAGGGAGCACAGATAGGAGGGGGTGGGTGCAGACGTAGCACTGAGGGAATGCTACTTTCAAAATCATGCAAGTTTTCAAAAATCACCAACCCTGCCTGTGCCAATAAATGTATTTTTGCAGGTTAAACTGCATACAAGCTTTTGAATTCAATTATTTGAGTACTGAAAATAAAATCATGACTTAAAGAATCAAGCTAAGAAGATCTTTGTTGCCAAATTGTGTTTCTCACATGTCATTAGTGGGGGTAGAAAGGGCAAAAAAAGGACTCTTTGCATGTGTGTGCCCACAAACATCATGCCAGCCCTGCATACCTCAGTTCCCCAGGTGGGCCACCCCAGTTAAAAAAGTGAGGACACGCCCCTGAGTGGAAGAACACATTGTTGTTTACTTAAAGATTACAGTAGGATCAGTTTCATATGTCTGCCAGATCTTAAATAATTTCTCATATTATATCACGTAACGATCAACCGTTCTAGGTGTGTATTTTATCTGGACAGGTGGTCCAACACATCAGCTGTCTTTCTCGTTTTTACTCTTTATGATTCATACCTGTTGAACTTGTTTTCTCCTCGTACAGATGAAATTCACAGATGCAATGCGCTCCAAAGCTCGTCTATCCATCACAGGATCGACCAGTGAGAATGGCCGTGTCCCAGTGGCTTACCTACGTCCAGGATTACCCATGAGCCTCAGCATGACTGATCTCTCCTGACCACGCCCGAGCCAGTGCCTTACAGCCAATGGACACACATTCTCCCTTTGCCATCTTAATGACCAATCACAACTCACGGTGGGTGATCTGCCCTGATTTCCAATCTGGAGTTTAGCCAATCATATCTCTCTGAGGACTCCTGATCTCACTGTCACCGTTAAACTTCTGACTGGACGGATGTTGTTTTCACCACTCAACTGTCAGGTTTAAGACCTGCCCACCTGCAAAGTGAATTACTGACTATCAGTGAGGAACATGGCTGGTCATTTACGTTTTATTCATTCATAAAACAATCAAGCACAGTGGACAGTTTTCTAAACAAACAAAAAACTCATGTCATTGTTTCTTAGATTTTTTGCCATGGAGGCTCCTCTTGTATAGAAAATAAGGACAAAGTGAAGCTGACTTTACGCAATAACTACACTCATCAGAGATGTGATCAGGAACTGTGAAAGCAGAACTTTTGTAAAAATGAGTGGAGGTGTAACAAACAAAATCTGATGTCCTGATAATCACATCCACGGAATGATACAATTATAGATATTGTCATAGCAGAAAATGATAATAATGTTATTGTAATTGTTTTCAACCTGAAAATCCCTGATTAGTAGAGACTCCTAAAGTTGCATGGACTGGTACACGCGCACACACACACACACACACACACACACACACACACACACACACACACACACACACACACACACACACACACACACACCAGATACACAGGGATGGGCAGAAACAAACTTTCTTTTTAAATGTTTGTTCTCATGAACTGTTTAGATTTGTTTCACATTTGTGATGGCAAGTGAAGCATCAACACACGCCGACTAAAATTAATCCAGGATAAAGAAATCAAAGTAACACAGATGCACAATAAAACCTTCATGTAACACTATAACGCAAAATCCTTCAGCTGTATTCATGAGATAGACTAAACCAGTGATAGAGGCCCAAACACAAGAACTGCACAAGTATTCAGACACAAATTATTACTCTTATATTTGATGAGTTGGCTTTTTTTATATCAGTATTACTTCTGTGCTTTCAGGCTGTACAGTATCATTTTAGTAAGTTAAGTAACTTTAAGTAGTGTTGGTAACTTTTACTCACTGGTTAACATTTTCTGTCATGCTGCACATCACTCATTTTCATACGAAAGTCAAATGCTTGCTAAAGATCATGTTCAGTCAGTTTGACTATATTTTATCATTCACAGTTACAGCAGAAGTATTGTTTGTGGTTTCAGGAACCAGAGTCAATCCTGGTTCACTAGTGACACTTAAAACATAGAAACTGAAGCTGGATGAGTTTAAAGGGTGTAGATTTTCTTTCTCTGGCCTGTAGCGTTATCTTTCTCCGCACATGATGCAGCGACATCTGCCCCTAAAAACATGCATATAAATATTTAACCTATAACTACATATTTTAGATTCTGCCCATCCCTGCCCATATGACCCCCACCCTGACCCAAACCCTAATTCCTGTTGTATAGTATGAAAGTGGTACGCTACATGCATTGACCGTAAATACAACATGACAAACATGTAAACAGTACAACAGTAATCCTTGGTATAAATGAGTAGAGTTAAAGAGTTATACATGATTTACATGAACGCTTATTCATTGTTTACATTGATGCCATATAAACACACTTGTACCCGAACATTTGCACACACATGCACAGATTATCGCCAAAAGAGTTCTGAAGCCAACGTGTTGATGTGCCAAACAAACATTACCAATCAGTATTATTCATGCTCAGCCAATGGCAGCTGCTGGTAGTGAAACCTGAGCCAATAGGAACTCTCACTGTTGTAAAGTGAACAAACAAGTGGGAGCAAAGACTTTTGAATAAATATACTGCACTGCTGATGAAGACAAGTGTGATGACGATGAGGAGAAGAAAGACAGGACGCAGAGAGAACGTTTGCATGTCACTTTAATTTTCTTTCTTTCTGATGAACTTGTCAGCCTGAAGCTTTCCGCCTGGCTGCATTTTAGTGTTCAATAATAATAGTAATAAGAATAATATTAACAATATTAATTGCAGTATTAATGTGGTTCTTGTTATATATAGTGTATGCTTTTAAGAACTCATGTCTGCTTTTTTCTTTCACCAGAAAGCTATTTGTGCTGCTAGTTAGAAGCTAGCGGGTTAGCTGAAAGCTTCTCTGAAAACGATCAAGACGATATATGCAGGTAATGTGAAGCTGAAAATCAAAAGCTTTCTGCTTCCGTTTCTTCTAATGGACTTTTTTGCAATGACCACATGTGGTAATTCTCATGGTGTTATAATTAAGTGTTAAAAGTTTACCACAGAACATGTCACAGCCGAGAGAAATGTGAAAATGATCACTCTTCACGTCTGACTTTACTGCTGATAAAACTTCATTTTCTAATAAATTCATCAATTTTGACCAAAATCTTTGTGATGTTTTTATTAGTAGTATATTATTACAGCATGTTAATACATGAACACACGTTTTACAGAATGTTAATATATGTTAATATAGTCTATATTATAAATGAATATCATTTTCCCAAAACACACAGAGAAATGTATACCTGATATAAGTGTATCCACAGGCTCGTTAAAGAACACGTCATGTGCAGACTGTAAGTATTAACAGATGAAGCCTGAGTGATGTCACACATCTGTTACTGCAGGAGGCCCTGGAGGGTCATTGATGGCGGTCGCCGCCATGCAGGAAATGCTGTCTCAGCCTAACGTTCAGTCAGCCTAACGACAGGCTGAGGCAGGTTTTAAAGCCTCTTGACAAACCGTTACCCCGCGCCCACCTGTCAATCAGGTCAGCTACGCTCCTTATTGTGAATATTACTTAACCTTCATAAAATCAAATCAGAAGTTATCAAAAAAAATGTCTGTAATGTCTGTTATTTGTAAAGTAAATATTCACAAATAGTAATCCCGTCCGAATCGGCATCTCAGTAATTTGCGGCTGTACTTTTGCAGTGCCTAAACGTTTTCAATCAGACATGTCAGTAAATAACAGAGCAACAAACACTGACGTTGAGGAGTATTTCCCAAATTACCAAAGGTCTCCAGGTAATTCTAATCCTGTGCGACTACGGCTAAAGAAAGCTGAAGATATGATTATTGATTTTAGAAGACATTTATCTCTCTTCTGTGTTATTATGAACGGCACAGCAATAGAAATTGTACAGGAGTATAAATATCTGTCACAACTATTGACAGCAAAGTGACATTAAGTGTTAATACAAATGTAAGATTTGCAAAGGCTCAACAGTGCCTCTACTTTTTGACCAAACTTAAAAGTTGTATTTATTAGTGACAGCACTGTTGGGGCGAGCATTGTCTGTACACTTGAGTATGTTATACATCCACATTTACACTTTACTGACTGACACACATTATGTCCTTCCCATATTTTCATGGCCTATAGAGCTAGGTTATAACAAATTAGGGGGCCGTCCGCCTTATGCCCATTTGTGCCATGACTTCTAGCTAAGAAAGTTTTGTTTGGTAATTGGTGCCTAGTTGAGTGGTTTTGTTGGTAGTTTGTTTGGAGCATTTTGGAAACATTATATTGAGTGTAGAGTTTTCTGGCAGAACTTCACCAACTAGAGAGTGAAAGGCTTGAAGAGGTCAAAAAGCTCCAGCAACACTTTCAGTATGAGATCAATCATATTTATTAGACCTTTGAGGTATCTTCTTATGTGTTGGTCTTCCATGGTAAGTGAGTCTCAGAAAAGCAAAGCACTGGAGAAGCAGAGTAGGGTTGTCTGGCTTAACTTCACCAACTATCCAGTGGTGCACGGAGAGTGAAAGGTTGGAATAGAGATCTTCATACTACAAGTGTGGCTGGAGCTTTTTGACCTCTCTTAAAACCCTTTAAAAGCCACACCAATATTTAGTAATCTTGTAGAGCTTAATGTGGAGAAATGTTGCTCTGATTTTTAGTGTGAGCAACAGCGCCCCATACAAGAATATAAAGCAACACTTCCGATAGTGTGGGCAATGACCTACAGCACAGCCTTGAAGGCATTACACTTCTTTTTCTATACAGTCTTCACAGATTTCCTCTTATTTAGTATTTTGACAGAGCGTTATGTGTATGAAGATGGGTTTTTTATTTGCACTGCATAGCTGTAGGCCCAATTTCACTTGTTTGTTTACCTCTTGGTGTCAAGACTTAATCAAAGTTGTGAGAACAAGGCTCTGTTTCACCGAGGAGTATTTTTAGATTTTGTGGCATTTTGTGGCAAGTGTTGGAGTGGTTAATCTACCGGGTTCTTGGCGTATGGACAATATATAAAACATGTGGGCAGTCAGTCTCATGGTTCCCCTGGTATTGACACTGTGGAGTAGATGGTCCGCTCTGTTCCTGGAGGGTGAACAGGACTCTGAGTCATGACAGATGAGTATTCACAATGATTTATATTTGTGTCAGGAAGTGCGTCTTTGCCTGTGCAGACACTGAGAGAGTCCTTGTGGGTGTTGACGGTGGCGTAGTTAACACCCACAAGCTGGTCTGCGGGTGGGTTGACGGTGGCATAAATGGTACGCAGTACGTGTCCTGAGCTCGCCTGCTGGTCCTGTATCTCCTCATAGTCGGGCTCTCCTTGATTTCCCTACAGGAAGAGAAGTGGAGTGGTGAGATAGATGCCCTCATTGTAAAGTTACGTAGACACAAACAGACAAACACACACATACCTCTGTGTTCTGTCCCCCATTTGTCACCTGCTCTGAAGATCGCCCTGCAGGACAACAAACTGAGACAAAAAAACATCTCAAGCTGAACCCAACAAGGTATTTGTATACGTCTGCATTCAAAGTAACTCCATTGTCAGTCAAAATCTGGTACAAGACGGGCTTTTACTTTTTGGAAAAGTTGCTTCCAATAGACTATATATAAGAACTGAACATAGCCGCTGTGTCATCACTCGTTTTTTAAATACTCCAGTTTTGTAGCCTTTAGTTAGAGTTAGTTAGCTCTCCCCGTCTTGTTTTCATTTCTTGGGTACCAGATGTGACCATTTTGCACTTTGGAAGGATGTGCGCCTCCGTAACTGCGTTGTCGTTTGTAAATGACCCAGCAGTCTGTTGTTAGTGTGTATTTTAATTTGAAATTTATTTCTTAAGGTTTGTGATAACTTCCTGTTAGTTACAGCGAAAAGACGGATGCTTTTATTTTGAAAGGAAAGGTGCAGGAAGTGAAGGGAAAAAGTAACGTCGCAGAGACGCAGTAGAACCTGCTTACATGTGTTTCAAACATGAAGTATTACGGTCATTTCTTTTATTAAGCACCCCGTTGTTTGAGGCACGAGGTTTGTATTTATTTTGTTCACATGCACATTGATAAGAAGTTACTTAAAAGTCGCATTTTGTAGTTTTATTAAGTTTTAGAATGTGTGTTGGTTAGCAAAGATGCTGCATCTTGGAACCATAATTTGATCAGGTTAACGTGTGTGTGTGTGTGTGTGTGTGTGTGTGTGTGTGTGTGTGTGTGTGTGTGTGTGTGTGTGTGTGTGTGTGCGCATACATGTCGAGGTGTGCATAAAGTTTAATTCATATTAATTCATGAGGCTTTAAATAACAATATTATAGGTCATAATTTTACACATAAGAACATTTAAAGGTTTAAGTTCATATATTGTGTAGTTATACACTATAGTAATATTTTCTTTATTACTCTCTTTTAGTTCTTACGGTGTTTCCATTAAAAACGGAAAGTAAGGAACTTGAAATAAAAGTCTGAAACATCAGTTTGAGAGCCAGGCCATCTGTAACAGCATGGGGTATGCTACATCGTTCTTTGTCGTTTAGGTGAAAAGAGATGGCTGTTTTTAAGACTTGCATTCAGCTGGTTCACCTTTTCCATTTACAGTGTTCTTCCTGTAGGGAAGTCCCACTTTCAATAACCATGAGTGTCTGTACTTAACCTACACAAGAGTCTGTTCTGCTGTGGACTCAATCGACCTGAGGGATCTTTAATGTTTTATCTGTAATTTACGTGTGTTTCGGTTAGCGGAAGGGGCTCGATGGCCGTAACGGGAGTATTTTGGGTTCATTTTTGTACAACGAACGCAGACACAGACAAAGATGATTTTCTATGGCTTAAAAAGACAAAAATACAACAACCGATTAAATTTTGAGATGCATATCATTTCTTGAAATTGATTGAAGAGTCTTGTTTTCAGATGCTGCTGCCTCAGCCTTGCTGAACCCGTGAAACAGGACGGGTGGGCAGAGGGAAGTGTGGAGACAGGAGGGGGCGGGGAGGCTGAGGGATGAAGGAGGCATGTCTGAAGAAGTCATTGTTTTGGTCTGAAAATATGTTCTGAAAGTCTTATAGTAAGCCTTTAAGACACTTCAGCACAAGCATCACTTTGAAGCTAAGATGCTATGTCCATATCTTATATACAGTCAGAGTTGCCTCCTTTCTTCATCAGTATGTAAATCACAGGAATGTAAAGTAAATATATAAATATGACTTTTGCAATCTTGAAATTCAGCAGTTTACTTTGATAGAATAATAAGGATAGTTATTTAAAGAAAATTAAAGACAAACAGATTGACTTTGAAACAACAGTGTGTATGCAGCTTTGCATGTTTCTCTGCCGTGTGTCCAGCCCTCACCTTGTGACCTGGGGAGTTTATGTCTGAACAGTACAAGTACAACCAAGAGTACCAGTAACAACACCAGACCCCCTACCACATAGCCAATCCAACCTGCATCTAGAGACAACAGGAAAAAAAGCTGAAGAATAAATGCTGTGAGCTGAGTAATATGAAGATATTATTGGAGCTCAGGAAAACTCCTGAGCACCTGTGACAGTGGAATTTGTACCTGTAGAAAATAGTCACACATGTATATGAGTGAGTTTGAAGTCACAGAGGGAAATGCTTTAGGAGTTGCAAACTTGTAGAATGTTTTGTCTCTCCCACAAACACAACACAACAGTTACACCTTCTCAAATCCTCATTACAGGTGCACAAATCCTATTTTACGAATCACAAATTAGAGAACTCATACGCTCACATTTTTGCTTCAGTTGTTGCACTGAATATGGTGCATTACATTCACACACCTGTACTGTCTCACATTTCTCACTTTTTTTTCTTGGATATTTTTCTAGACCAAACAGAAGTCGACATCTACAGCTGCTTGAATCTGCCGCCGTGAGTCTCAAATGTTGCTTTTCCGCTCACAAAGTACAAGTTTGCGCCGCCTGCCTCTACAAGTAAAAATGCTACACATTTACTGAGATGTGTGCAAAAGTGATTTGTGCATCTGTAGAGCCAGAGGAGGCGGGAGTTTGCTTTGGTCACGCCCCAAACAAATTTCATTCACTCCTTTTTCATACTTTTTCTTCTGAGTGCTCAGTCTCTAGGAGGCGGCAGGGCACCTACAAACTAGATTTGCTCAGCTTTGAACCAGAAAGCTATCGTTTGCTAGCAAGATTTAAAGTCTTCATAGTTACATAGTCCTTAGGATTCACACTTAAGCAAGAGGTTGCGTCGGTGTGTACAGTATATGCAGAAAGATTTGTAAAAAAAAGATTTGTTTCATTAAAAAATAGTTTGCCTTTGTCTGAAGAGGCTTCTTCGTGGTCGTCTGAGTTATGGCCTTAGGTCGAGATTTATCCTCTTTGTCAGAGGGAGGTGTCAGATATGTTGCTCAGCTGGGAATTGAACCCTTGACTCTCTGGTTGTGAGGTGACAACTCTACAAACTGAGCCACAGCCACCCCTAAGATTCAAGCAGTTGTAGTGTTTGTGCTAGAAAAAATATCAACAACAAAAAAAGTATATGTGAGAAAGTACAGGTGCGCAAATGTGTTATGCACCATATACAGTGCAACAACTGAAGCAAAAATGTGAGCATATGAGTTCTGTAATTTGTGATTCGTAAAATAGGATTTGTGCACCTGTAATGAGGATTTGAGAAGGTGTAACTGTTGTGTTGTGTTTGTGGGAGAGACAAAACATTCTACAAGTGTGCAACTCCTAACGCATTTCCCTCTGTGACTTCAAACTCACTCATATACATGTGTGACTATTTTCTACAGGTAAAAATTCCACTGTCACAGGTGCTTTGTCTTGCTCCAATAATACCTTCATAGAGTCACATAGTCCTCGGGATTCACACTTCAACGAGAGGTTATGTCAGTGTGTGTACAGTATATGAAGAAAAATTTGTTTCAATCAAAAAGAGTTCCCTTACCTTTGTCTGAAGAGGCTTTTTTGTCTGACTCATCACTCGCTTTTGAACGTGGCTCATCTTCGTCAGAAGTAAGTTCACGGACTGATGTTGTGGTTTTGATGTGGTTTTTATCAACTGATCGGGAATAAAAACCCAAAAGAAGAGAGAGGCTTTCGTGAAATTATTGTATGTGAGAAAAACGTGCACACGTAGCTGGACACATGTCTGATAATCCCTTAATCATCAATTCCATTAAATGGCTTGCTGACAGTAAAGTAGCACAGAAAAGATTCTAAATACAGCGTACACTTGCACCCCCTCTGATTTAGTTGTTCTCAAAATTTGACTCACAATGTGGTATGAATACAGCGATGTACAGCCATAGCTTCCGTAAAGGTGCCGTGCAGACCGATATCTCCTGTGGCTAATAAACGTAACATTCACAAGTAACTCATACAACCCCACTTAAAAAAACAGGAACTGTACCTTTAAGCCTATTTCCATGTTTCTTTTATATTTTTTATTTTGCAGCTCTGGGAATCTGAGATAAATAAGTTGAGATCTCAAGAAAACAACTGGAAATAACTTGTTTAGATTGGAAAACTGAGTAAATAAAATGTATAGTTGCATGTCCACTCAGGGCCTCCATATCTAAAGGCTTTATATGCAATTTTTTGCTCCAGCAGATGTCACCCTTGAGCACCAGCATGAAACCAAAACAACTCGCACTGCATGGTTGTGTTAGCATGCTAATGCTAGCGATCTTTATTATGTTCGTATCTTCACACTGCATGTAAATTTACCCGATATGACCGTGATCTAGAAACGCTTATGTGACATTAAATTAAGCATAGAGTACAGTATGTTATTCTTCTTTTCTCTAGTCCCTCAATTAAACAACTTTTATTCGCGAGGGGATGAGCCAGCCGGCCAGCCGGCCTGGCGATGTAAACAAAGTGAAGATAGGACTCGGAAAAGACAGACAGACACAGACAGTGGGACTCAGGTGTTACACCCATTGTAGACAGTCATTACTCACAGAGTTATTTTCAGAGGATATACTTGATTTCTATTATATTTAAGTGTGAAAAATCACATATAAAGCCTTTAAACTTTAAAACTTCTGCAGCTCTTCAAATTGGAACATATTTTAACAACTATAAGTAGCTTGAAATGAGGAAAGCTGACTGTGTTACAAATATGTGATAATAGTCAATCTGAACATGTCTGTGAAGTAAATTTAATCCATTAAATCAAACTTGGTTTCAACAATTGAAGTTGATGAAATTTTTATTGAGTTGTTTTATTTTATCCATGATGCTGGTCAGCTTTCTCCTTTTTATTCCCTTTTTTATGAAACGTCAGCTCAGTCATGCAGCGTTATTTGAAACAATCCAATTGTTCTACTGACTGTACTTGATCAATGGCAGCAGAGACATTTTTGTACAGATCATAACCGTGCTTCATTTGCTGCACCGGTACAAAGTGAACATTCTCGTATGAAGTGCATCGTCACTCACCCACAGTAAGGAGGGTTTTGTTGAATTCAGCCTGCTGCCATGTCGTGTCAGAGCCGCACCAGTACGTTCCAGAGTCGTCTGTGCTCAGAAATCTGATGTTCACGGAGAAGTAATTCAATCTTTGGTTGTCTCTTATTTTAAACCTGTCTTTTTCCACATCTCTTTCCTGATTTGTTGTCTGTATCAGCTTCTCACAGCTGAACGGAGTGTTCCCCTTGCACAGGAATTTATCATTCTTCTCATGCGACTTTGGATAGTGGCAGACGATTTGGCCACTTTTCCCTGAGGCTTCTGTTTTTTTCATTGAAGTGATATCATCCCAGTCTGAAAAAATAAATAAATCCAGATGAATAAAAACACATGTCTGAAACAAAAACACATTTAAGTGCAAATTATTTTAGATCAAGGCTTGATATGTTGCTTAGTTGTGAAACAGGATGATTAAAACAGATGAATACTCACCTACAATCTGCAGCTGGATCATTGTTAAACATACATTGTCCTCTGCTCTCTGCACCTCACAGCGGTATCTTCCATCATCTTCCAGGGTCAGATCAGAAATAACCACAGTGTACACTCCTCTCTGTTTGCTGTTGTTCAGAGAATATCTGTGTTTTCTTGTGACTTGTGCAGTTCTAGCTGATATCAGATTTGTGCAATCAGAATCTGATTTTTCAACTTCTCTGCAGAAGTGTCTAGGGTTGGTTGTGTCTGCTCCTGAATACTTGCACTGGATGGTAACAGAGCATCCAGGATGTGCTGTGAGCTTCACTGGTGAGTTGTTACCTGTGAAAGAGCTGAAACATGACTATAAAGCATAAAGGGTTTGTTTTTCACTTCAGGCAACAGACGTCTGTAAATCTGATGTTTTATGTCCAGCACAAACTTGGCCACACCAAACACAGGTGTGTTTTTGTTTCTCGTGCTCAGAGTAGGCTGTGTACATCCACATGTTTGACTCTGTCAAGATAAAGCGCCTGTGAGGAACTTTTGGTCCGTTGGGACGACCCCTCTGGACCAAACAAGTACATCTTATCTCTCAGATGATTTTGTAAATAAATTATATAAAAGCCCGGGTGTTGTGTTGTGTCAGTGCAGTAAGACATCAACAGGGCGCTAGAGAAGACACAGTAATGATATCTGCAATGCTGTAAGGAGGAGAACGAAACAGAATAAAGATGAAGTCAAGCACTTTGTACTTTGTTCCATCCAATTTCTTATTTTTTGCTGTTAATTAAAGTTTTACAGCATTTAAAATAACAAGAGAGGAAACCCTGTTGACTGTTCTTTGTTAATGGCTATATATTTATTTTTTTCATTTTTATTTAAAACAAGGTAGTAGACTCTATGTCGCTTTAAAAAATATTCTTGCCTGATACTTTACGTGTCCGATTTGTGTTTTCTATGTTCTTGAATGTGTTTGTGATGTTGTATGGCTGGCCAGGTCTCGTAAAAGAGATTTTTTTTTTTTTTTTTTATCTCAACAGCACTTCCTTTCCACATAAAGGTAAAACAAATAAAGACAAATAAAGTCTGATATACTCACATTTTACCTCAGGTCTTTCATGTCCTGACACACACATTAAACTCGCACTACCTGTCAGAGACATGAAAAATGTCATGGCAAAATTTCCCCACACATCTTTAAAAAGAAAACAAAATTAAGGACTAATAATTACCTGTAACAATGCAGATGATGACTATTGATACTCCCATCGTCAGTGCAGCTTCTCTAGCTTATTACAGTTTAAAGTGATCAGATTGTGTCAAGTGTTCAACTTCTCTACTATCTCTGCATCAGTGTACCACTGTATGTCTCTGTCACACCTTCTGTCCATCCATGCAAATGAGGGCGTTTACTTCTCCTTTCTAACACGAAACTTGAAACATTTGCATTAAAAAGAGAGGATGTTGTGTTTTCTCTTTTCAGATGAGAGGGTGAATCTGAGAGAAATGAAAGAGAGAAACAGAGAGCGAGACTAAATATGGTTTTACTTCACAACTGAGCAAATTAATCCAAGTTACTTCTCTGTAAACCTTTTCAGATCCAGTTTCATCCTTCCTATCAAGCACTGTTTTATAGTTTGACTCTTCTCTAACTTAGTAAACTCAAACTTACAAATGAACGTGAATTATGTCCGTGTGAAAGATACCTATACCTGTTTTGCACCAATAATACATTTACATATAACCTCAGCATCTCTAAATTCAATATAATGCACATTAAAAGTAAAAAGAATCTATACATCGGTAAATAATCTATAAATGGACACACCAGGTACAGAACACCAGGTTGCAACACATATTTAAAGTTGCCAGTAAGATCATTTGGGTTAAATGACCTGATCTGTCTCTCACCTTCAGTAAGAAGGCTTGAGACATATTCCCGTGTCCTCGACATCCTCTGTTAGGTGGGTTTGATCTTCTGCCCTCAGGCAGGAGCTACAGATCACCGAAAGCAAAGTTTAACAGGTTGAAACATGATTTCATAACTCCGGTTTTTATACATTCTCACTTTCCGGTTGTTATCTGATGATCTCTAGTATTTATGTATTTAATGTTGTTCGCTATGTACATTGTTTCTGTTGTCTGAGTCTACAGTATGTCCCTTTGTTTGATATGTTTGTTGTTTTCATCTGACTGCAAACCAAATTTGATGTTGAAGGATCATCATTGTGTGATGTCTCTACTATCAGCTTTACAAAATATAAAATATAGATAAATAGCACATTTTCAATACAGATAATAAGATATATGAAACACTATACACTATAAGAAATACACCTTTACAAGTATAAAAGGAGTAACTATATTCACTAGCTGTTTAGGTGGCATGGGCCCCCCTTGAACTTTTGAACTGGAGTATTTTTTATTGTTTGTACTTCAAATTGTGAATAAATACTTTGCTGTGTTGTCCCACAACATGCAAATGTGAGTTGTCTGATTGAACGATTTCATGAGACAGGTATAGGAAAGTAAAGCACTATGTCTTACTTGCAGTGAAGTAACTGGAAATGTGTCAGGACCAAAACATAGCTAACTAATTTATTTTTGCAAGTTAGACAGTGTGCCGGAGTTTGCATTACTTTCTTAAGAGTTATTTTGAATTAGATATGATTGGTGAAGCAAGAAAAGGTAAATCATTTATATTTATTTCTGTGCGTTTGTGGACACATCGCACTTTGGGCCACACCTCCATAAGTTGGTGCCCCAGCTGGGCCAACCCAGTCAAATAAGTCTGGATGTCCCCAGGCCCCAGGCCCCAGGCCCCCAGAAAACAAAAATGTGTCTTGTCAGTTGACAAAGACAGAACAGAACCCAATGTGGATTACAAATAAACAAACATAATAGTAAAAACAACATAACTCAAACACCAAATCTAAATAGTTCCACAAGTCTCATCACTAAGTGTAACTTTTAAAAATAAGCAATACATGTTCATTATCTGTGTTATATCACTTCTTCTGACACAAAAAAAGAGACAAAGAAAATGTACAAATAAGAGCCAATCACAAATCTAATTTAAAACAATCAAACATTAAAATATGCAGACTGGAGCAAAATGTTCAGCTGAAAAAAATATATCTTTTATAAATGGATTAACTGAACTGTTACTGCTGCTAATAATACACATACTTTTACCATTATTACAGACATTGTGGCTTTAAACTATCTCATTCATTGTTGTAGTTGTTGCTGTGTTTGTCTCCATCCTTCTTCTCTCTCCCTCTATCCCACTTTCTAACAGTTTCAGCAGATGGCTGTTCAACATATTAGGCCAAAGTTCTTTATTCTTCATGTTTATTAAATAGGTAAGTTTTAATTTTACAATTTACACAAACATCAAAGATTCAATACTGACACTTAGTGAAGCTGCTTAGTCAAAGTTCATTTGAAAACACATTTTAGCTCCTCGTGTGATGTAGTTGTCTGTAAAAGAAAAATATTTGTAAGTCAAATTGTATAAGTTTAGTTCCTGCTAGTGTGTGTGTGTGTGTGTGTGTGTGTGTGTGTGTGTGTGTGTGTGTGTGTGTGTGTGTGAGAGAGAGAGTGTGTGTGTGTGTGTGTGTGTGTGTGTGTGTGTGTGTGTGTGTGTGTGTGTGTGTGTGTGTGTGTGTGTGTGTGTGTGTGTGTGTGAGTGTGTGTGTGTGTGTGTGCGTGTTATTAACCAGCGAACAAATTTCACTTCTCTTAAACAGTCATCAAGAAACAGCAAATGAAAAAACTGGAACAGATCCCACCCTAGTTTTGATGATATTTTTATTACAGCTAACTTTTAATGTATATTCAAATGATATATATCATTTTAGATATTAAAGGTACCGGTATTAAAGATATTAAAAGATTGATTGAAAAGGATTAATAAATGACAAATTATAAAATACTCAACCTATGAATTCAGTCTGAGAATAGTCACTGGGGTCAAAGGATCAAACTTGGATTTCCTGTATCAACATTTAAAGTAGATCATCACTGAGTTCAGACCGCTGGCTGCAGGTTCACATGCTGCTATTGACGTGTTTGGATGTGTCTGTAGATTTGCATTCAATGGTGGAGTATGTCACTCCTTCAGTGCAGGGTGTCACAGGTCTGCAGTCAGCATTCCTCTTGAAGCTAATGGTGGAGTAAAAGAGGCCGTCTGATTGGACCTGAGGCTCGGAGGAAACGTTATCGTTGGAGTAAATATGATCCGTGAGACCTCTGCTGGTATGATCTGTTTTTTGAGCCTCGTTGGCAGCTGTAGACGAAGTAGTGACGTGTCCATCTTGTTTCTTATTGGACAGTGTTGTGTAGACTGTGTCCTGGATTTTTCCTGTGCAGAGAGTGATTACACAATTAATTCCCCCAAGAAGTAAAAGCTACATTTTGACTTTTATTTCCTGAAAACGATGAGTCTTTCTTTTAATGCCAAAATGTTGCATTAAATGAAAATCAAAACAGGAAACAATAGGAGAAGACAAAAGAAACATCACACTTAACAAATACTAAAGTAAATATTAATGTGCTTAATGCTTAGAGCACATCATATTATCTTATTCATTTAGGCCATATCCCTCATCTGTCTGGAGGGGCTTTACAGTCTTTACAGCTCATGACAGCCTGCATCATTAAATCATCGAACCATATCGGAGATAAATCGTCGTGTACGGCTGCTGAAACACTTGATTTTAGGCCCGATTGGGACAGGCTCGGTTTGCCTGTTCTGGAATTGTAATTATCAAATATGTTTGACGTTACCTAATGAGAGCCAGCAGGAACCCTGGAAAGGGTTTCCAACTGGATGTTGTGTACTACAGCTCAAAAACATGGCAGCAAACATGAAGCCAGGATTTCACCCATTCTTTCTCATTTTTGGTTTTTCGCTGCAAAAGAGAACGCACGCCAGGGCTGCCAGCTCGAGCATCACTCATCCTCCATATACGTTTTTTGCTCTGAAGTTACATATGAGATCTCGTGCCTGTGGAATCGCCACTGTGGCATCGTTACTAGCAGGTGTGTGATCTCTGGTCTGGCAGAATGTGTGCGTTCAGAGGATAATAATCTTAAAAGAAGGTTGAAACTGTCCTCATGTCTGTGGTCCCCCGTTTTTTTAAAAATGGGTTAAGATTTGACAATCCTCCAGTGTGTTTCCAGCCTTTATCACTGAAGGTTAAACGTGTGTTTGAAGGTTTCTTCAGGTTGCTGTAGTGTTGTGTGTTTGTGTTCTTTTTGTTTTCTTCCTCTCTCTCTTGTGGTCCCTTCAGGTGCTGCTCCTTGCCTCACTGCAGACACTGATAGAGCACACCGGTGACCACTCTGCAATCAGTGTATAATGTATATATAGTGTATAATGAGCAGGAGGGAGCTGGCAGTCAGGGTCAGTAGTTTCTTTGGACTTTATCAATTAAAGACTGGCTCCTCTTTTATTTTGTGTTTTGTGAAAGGAGCTTGTTTTTGTGCTGTACATTTTTCTTTAGTTTGTAAATAAATCCTTTAAAATGTGCTTGTACTTAGTTCCTCCTTCCTTTCGCTGGGTTTTACTTTATAGTGACTCCCCTCCTGCCCAAGCTATCTCAGGGAACATAACAGTTGCTGTTGAGGTCTATATGCTGCTGAGTTATTGCAAGGTTTTTTATAAAATATGTTTGAGTATATCTTGGTGTTTTTTTATGATTAGCCATCATGCCATCAAGAGTCTTTTACCTTTGGATGAAGTGACATCTCTGTTTCGATATTTGAAGAATATTAGAAGAAAAATTGCCAGAGCGAGCACGACCACCGCAAGACCTGCTCCAATATACACCATCTTCTCTGAAACAGAAATATCAGGTCTTAGTAATGATGTAACACGCAGTACTTTCTTCTTTACACATAAACCATAAACAGAAAGTTTCTTACTTAAGGACTGTGTATTGATTGTCTCATTTGACATTGGCTGGGGCATGTTCGTATCTGAAGAAAAAAGAAAGAATGATGTTTTATTTTTGCTGTGTCATATGCAGATTTCCTGTGTCTCATTTCTTACCTGTAATGACTGTGTTGTGAAAAAGAGAAGACCATTTTGAGACAGATGGTGTTGTGAAATATTTGTCACATTTCATTGAAAAAGGAAATGGAACAAAGGTCTCGAAGCGTCATAAAGAGCTACTCATGCAGAGCTGGATAACTCACCTGCTGTAACTGTGAGGACCACTTGATTGTACGTGTCCACACCAATCCTCTCTATTCCACACCAGTAAGTTCCTGAGTCGGCCACTGTCAGATCAAATATGGTCACAGAGAACGTGTTTCCTTCATCTTGGAGGCTGTATTTGTTAGAGTGAGCCATTGTCCTGCTAGTTATTAGGATGTCTGCATTGTTACATGCTCCTTTGCAGAAATATTTGACGTTCGAAGTTGCGTAGGCATGAGAGCATATTATCGTGATCTTCTTTCCCGACACTTCTGTTACGGACATTGCTGCAGTCTCCCATAAGGCTGCCAGAACATACAGACCGCACAATTGGTCACGTTCATATTGGCAATAGATATGCATCCAATAAGGAACAATACATAAACATTGCACAAAAAGTAAGGACAGTTTTGTTTGGTAGAATATTTCTATGTTGTAACAATGCTATATGTTGCTTATACAGTTGGAAAGCCTGTTTATGGTCTCACTCTCTCACTCCTTGATTTCCGACTCTATCCACTGTGCTATCTCTCCATTAAAGGCACAAAAAGCCCAAAAATAAATCTTAAAAAGATGAATAAATGTTAAAAAGTGAAGTCTCGTCCACTAAAGGAAACTCATAACCATAAGGTCGGCAAAGATTTGAAAGAAAAACATGTATCCAGAAAGTTATAGAATTAAACTCACCTCCAAGAAGTAAAATTGCGATAAAAGAAATCTTCTCCATGTTTCTGTATGGATCTGTACGTCTTTGTCTGATCCTTTATAATCTCCCCGTGATTTCAGCCAACTCTGCATCAGTCGTTAGTTCCTCTTTTTTGTTGCACTTCCTGTTTAGCCCCGTGTCTAAACCACTTAAAGCAGAGTTTCCCGTGTGTCCCGCCTAGCTCCTGTCTGTCCTGTCAAGTTCAAAATAAACTAGGCCGGTAAAAGATGAACACAAGATGTAACCACTTGGTTTATTTGTTAAAATATAATATAAGACCAGAGACGGTGAAAACACCCAGTGTGCTCTTTTCTCTGACACCTGTTTGTGGTATCTCTTCTTCTGTTCGTTCTCACGTCCTAAATGGCTTTACTCCAGAGAACAAGCAAAACAAAGCAAAAAAAAACTTGAATCATAAAAGATCTTAACTGGCCAACATTCACACACACACTGCTGTTTACATAGCGCTGCTATTAATCATATCTGTTGCCATGTAATAAGTGGGATAATGTAAAGGGAGCAGGTTGTTGAAATGGAGGAACAGCTTCATGACCCTGCTTTTCATTGGGTTCTGCTCCCCCTATTGGGGTTCCACCAGGCTCTAACAACCCACTCACTATACATTAGCCCTTACATAATGTACAAGTAAGTAAGTGAGACAGCTACAAGAAAACTAAGGTAATATTTCAAGTACTCTCAATTTACAAAGTTACATTATGTAAAAATATGGACAAATATATCATCAAGAAGCTGGAATTATCCTTGAACAGCATCAAATGTTATTTGCTTTTTTAATCCTGGACTCTCGTCTTTTTTTATCACTGTTGTTTCCACGTAGACAGTGATACACGTGCTCCTCTAAATGTTCCAGATCCAGATGTTGGTACTGGCAGATGTTCTCTGATACATCCACATCCTCGTATTCACTAGGGCTGAGAGTGACTGCTGACTCTCGATTCTTTGATGTGAAGTGGGAGCAGAGATCAGGGGGTAGTGGAGGTAAAGTTGAGAGATCATTGCAGTCTGGATAGGAACAGCTGCGGTGGAGTTGAGGTTCAGTGCTTACATGTGGCATCATGGTCTCATAAACCGATGTCTGTGGGGGTGAACAAAAATCAGTGTATTCTCAACTGTGTTGAATGGGTAACGTGATGTTTTAAGTAGGGAAACAAGACCCCCCCCCCCAAGTTCATGTTTGCGTCATTAACAAACCTCTCTGCTCCGTTGTGATTCTCTTTGCTGTTTAACAGCCATCAGAAGACATAGTGTAAACGTACACACACAGAGAATTGCTGCCACACACATCACAGCGGTCAGGTACAGTGGCAGGTGGAGCTCTGCAGATCAGGAAACAACAGAAGTTTACACAGAATGAACACAGGTTCAACTTAGGTTTACACCCTTCAAATCTCAATTGAGGTTTAAATTAAACAACACTGTAAAAAACTCCCGGTCAGCTACATTGTCGAGTCAAAAGTAACATCCATCTAAGGACATGAAACATTTCACATTTTTTTACTGTTCTCTTTAGCTGTATTCATTTGGTTTTTAATCTGTAACAAGTTCCTTTTTCGTTAATGTCATAACCTTTGATCTACCAGAAGTTCCTTACTTTATTTCGAAACTAAAGCAGGTTTGAATTCAAACAGGAAGTACCCACATGTTAAGAGAGTAAAAAAAATCTAAATAAAAGCCAAACTAATACATTTTTAAATGCCAAATAATGGAAACGTGAGATTAGAAATGTGATTAATTTCGATTGATTATTGAAATTCAGCGATTAATATAACTTATTATCATTTGACAGCCCTATTTGTGATACATTAATATTTGTTAAACATCTAAAATGTTTCTACAGTTTTCATTTTTCAGTGTGAAGAAAGGCTTACGAATTGTGTTCTTTATTTGGCCAATTTAACCATAACAATAAAAGTTATTTCTCCAGGAGAAACAAATCCAAACTATTATTTCAGAGACAATAATTGCATCTACCTCCATATGGGCCATGAATAGTCAGCCCCACTTGCCCCCCTTCTACGATGCCCCTGTCTAAATATAACACAGAGCACAGTCTAGGCCTGCTCCTTAAGTATCCTAAGATAACATAATGATTTCACTTTGCATGAACACAAGCAAGGACAAATCACTTACTGTCCACTGTGAGATCCTTTGGGAAGACGGCTGCAGTTACTGTAAAAGTACAAAACAGAGATTTATTTCACTTGTTTTTTTTTTTGCATTATTTGTTGTTAAGGGGGAAAGAGAAGCTTTAAGAGAATTCGAAAGTTAAAAAAAGAGGAACATGCTTGGGAATTCATCTTACTCAGTTCTCATTTACAGTAAAAGCAGGCCCAAATATTTTTACAACGTAGTCTGCTTTGATATAAACTATAAATGTTACGTCCTGTAAGCAATCTATGAGGATCATTAAGTAAAATGTGAAACAGTGACCCTGGGCTGTGAGATGACATACTGTACCTCGAGAAACATTCAGTTTGATGATGCTGATGTGATCAGGGGAGCCGCAGATGTCCACCAAACAGCAGTATGTCCCGCTGTCCTCCAAAGTAAGCTTGTCCACCCTGACAATGAAAAATGCTGCGGTGGTGTTGTCATACATAGAGTATCGTCCTTTTTCCACCCACTGCTCATGTTTGTCTGTTTGTATTATGGGCACGGAGCAGATGTTGTCAACATCAAGGCAAAAGAACTTAGCTTTGATCCGGTAGTCGTCTGGATAGTGGCATCTGAAGGTAAATATCAGACCCTCCACACCACCCACTGTGGTTTTTGCACTCATCAGAGCTGTCAGACATAAAAGCTGTGCTGTGTTGGAAAAATAACCACATTATCAAATAATATTCGACACAGAGTAACTCAAATAAAGTCAAAAAACATCCACAGTGACAGTCTAAGCATTCAGCCCACCTTGGATTTGCAGTAAAATAAGGAGTATTGTTGTTGTTGCTCTCCTGTTTGCTCCCATTACTCCCAGCGCTCGCATTCAATCCTCACACACTTTCTTCTTTCCAATCGCACATTAAGGCAGACACCTATGCTAAACAATGTGCAGGTGTGTTCACTCTGGTGCTTTCCTGTTGCTTTTCAGTTCTCTTCCTCTTTCATGAAAAACCCAAAACACTCAGATCCTCTACCTTATGAGAGTGAAATCGGTGAGAAACCACTGTTTGGTTAAGCTCAGATGATCGTGCAGGTCATTGATGTTTGGCCGCAGGTTTGGTTCCCCGTGTTCGACATGTGCTGCCTTGTCGAGAAATGCTACCATAGCACGAAACGATAGTAGAGGCTATCCGTATCCCATATGAAATGATGCTGACACAATAAAATAACTTTATATTAAAATAATTGCTCACTCCATGCGTTGTCAGAGTATTGGGAGCAAGTTTTGTCATTCTATTATTAAAGATTTCTGGATGAAGCCTATCTCGATGGACAATAATCTCCTATCAACTAATAACAATACTTCCTGGTAGCACTATTCATTAGAACACCTGCATCTGCCCTCTGATGCATGTCACTCTGTCCTCCCCATACTGTCTCTCTTCACCTGTCCTGTTGTAGCAATAAAAGCAAAGGGCCAAAACAATCCTTCATAAAATGCATGTTTTATAAGTTGCATCCTTTAAGGCAATCCCACCCTCCTCTCCTCTTATTCTCATTCTGCACTCGAGTCATCGCACACTGAACTTGTGCAACCAGTGTTGCTTTTTAGAAACACTTCATGCTGAGTAGTAGGGAAGAAGATTATCAACATTCAGGTGAATCTTATCTTATCTTATACAATGTACACCGATAAATGAGCAGTAATAATTGAATTCCAACAGCTACATTTCTACAAATGAATACATCTTAATAAACAATGACGTATGATGAAGCTTTGCGCCTGGTGAAAACAAAAACAGAACCACCAGAACCATGTGGTAAATAGCTCTTCGAAGTGTTTGTGCCTATTTCAGTCAATTTCCCCCCTACAACTCTGAAATTAATTTATCGGACACTTCATCAGCAAACGGCTTTAAATCCGATTGGACACACAGGTGTTAACAGGCAGTGCACAGAGGGAGAGCACTTTTTAAAAAAAACGTATCGTCCTCAACAACATGAACAGCGGTTCTTGAGAGTTTCAGTCAGCATCAAAGCCATCCTAAATATCGTCAATGCCATCCTTCAAAATCATCATCATCGTTAAGATAATTAAGTGTGTAGGTGTTCATGAAAGAGCTGGGTCTTTAGCTTTTTCTTAAGGATGTAATGGGAGACTCTGCAGGACGAATGTGGTCCAGTTGTGAAGTTTGGATCAGACGCCTTTCATTGGCAGAGCGTAGTGGGCTAGAGGAAGTGTAGACTCTTGACGTCCCCACATCGCTGTACTTTTTTTTTTTTTTATCTCTATTCTGTATTGAAGGGATCTGCAGCCACTGGGAAAGATTTAGTTCTTGTTGTTCGGGATGAACCATCTCTCCAGAATCTACATAAACGTGATGAATCTGAAGGCACAGAACAGGATATTGGTACCGAAACCATTCTGGATTTCATTTGTAGTTCAGGTGGTTTTGTCTTTCACCATTTCAGCAGGCATTGACTGAAGGCAAGAACATGTCAGTGTGCAGAGCAGCAGTCTGTTCCTAATCCTAGAACCAATCAGCCATCATTTAAGGATGATATAGCTTTTATTAATGCCTATAAACCAGTTCCAGTCTATTTACCACCGGGTAAATGGTAAAGGACTTGAGCTTGCATAGCGCTTTTCCAGTCGTCTTACTAGTGAAAGCGCAGGTCACACTGCAGGTCACACTGCAGGTCACACTGCAGGTCACACTGCAGGTCACACCTACACATTCACACCCATTCACACAACCAAATGCTGATCCTCAAGTTTTTTGGTTGAAATTTCAGATAAAAGTGCTTTTATAGGAAACTTGATTTTAGTTGGGTTGTTTTTGTTGGAGGTTGTTTTCAAGGTGTTTATTGATGTTTTCTGTTAAACTGCTCAAGGTTTGGAAAGCAGCATTTCATCTTTATTATGTTTGCAGGTACAGAAGGAAAATGACAAATAAACCAAATCTTAAAATCTAAAAAACAGTCTGCTACATGTTTACACATTTGTTTTTGTTTTTTACAAGATCTGGGCAGCAGCAGGGTAACAGCTGACCTGATTATCAGGGATAGGTGTAAATATTTAAATGTACATTTTACAAATACAATTCTGAAAATCACTTCATATTTTCTCCGGAAAGCAGTGGCGGTTCTAGACCACTTTTACTGAGGGGGCCAAACTAGGGCCAGTTGTTTTGTCAGAGGGGAACATTAAACCCAGGTGAGAAATAGACTAAAATGATCGCTTTAAAAAAAAAAATATATATATATTATGCCAATTAATAGCGCACATAATTAAATACCACAACATAAAATACCATGATTTATATTTGTTTCAGTATTTAATACTAGATTGTGAGTCTGGTTGTTGAGTCAAATACTGTGTATGTGTTCTTAGGGGGGCTCTTCTTTTTGGAGGGGTGGCCACAGGGGGGACCAAGCTCAGTGTTACAGGGGCACTGGTCCTGGTTGGCCCCTGCCTAGAACCGCCCATGCCTGAAAGTGATGACACAAATAAAAATGAAGTGCAGCCACAATGTCAAATGAAAAAATGTTTAGGTGGGTGGGAGCAGTGTATTCCCTCTCTAACCCATCTTTTATTTTTCTATTTAATCTTTAATCATTCATCAATGTTATGTTGAAACGTGACACAAACACTTGTTTCAAAGTTTCAAAGTTGTATGTTTGGAGTTCTGATCTAGTGGGTTATATTAAATGTCTGCTCTCATCTGCCACAGTGTCTTATCTGGTGTGACCACTAGGAGCCGCTAAAGTCAGATTCTTTAACATATAAGGGTATCAGTCAGAAACTGCAGACATGAATGTTTCTGAAGGACGGACGTCATAATAATGTCACTGCATTCTTTTCACAACATTACTGAACAAATACACACATGAAATTTTATTTTTTTCTTTATTTTTTCAATGCACATAGAACATATTCATTGGGGTAAACAAGAACAATATAAAAAAGGAAAGTTAAGAAACGAGCAGGAGAGGCATTAAAGCCGAGAGGGCTCATTTCAGGGACCTCCCCCAGAGAAAGATCAAATTCAAAGGAGTATTTCTTTCATATGAAAAAAAGGGAGCCAAAAGCAGAGAAAATAAATAAAATCAAATTGAATAAACATTCTGATAAAATAACAGTAAGAATTCAATTAAGAGAATATCAAGAAAAAAAAAAAAAAAAGCTTTGTGAGCAAACAATGTTTCATTAATTATAAGTGTAGACTGATGACAGGCTTTTTGAGACCTTCTTTTAAATAACGTTAAATATCTCCAATCTTCCCCTTTTACATTTTCCTGAACAAAAGGTAAGGTCTTTAACCTGCTCTTCTGTAAAGCTTCTAATTCTATACAAATAAAGATTGATTGAAATAAATAATTTCAGCTAGTCAGGTAAATTATTCCAAAGTCGAGGTCCTTGGTAACGAACAGTAAACTGATCGAGTGAGGTCTTAAAGACATCCGGCTGAAGATCAGATAGAAACATGACAGAAGCTGTAACTGTACGTCAAAGATGAAGTATTTGTTGAAACACAGATAAGCAGATTTGGTACACCTTTATTTCATTCATATTAACCATTTTAAGATTTTTGAAAAAGGACCCTGAGCTGATGTAGTTCAGTTTTCTGTAGGTGAAAATATTTGTTTTGTAAGTATTTGCCCAGTTTGTGTTACAGTAAGAGAGAAGATGATACATTCAGATTGAAACGTTCCTGTGCTTCTTGACACTTTCAGACACCAAAGATAATCATGTGTGTTTGGGAAAACTACGGTGGCCCGTAGGTGCAGATGCTCGGCAACAGCTGAACGATGTAGCATGCAGCATATTCAGAAACACTGCAAATCAAAAGCAATTGAAACTTCAAAAACAGAGCATAGGCTGACACGTGCTGCAAATAAAACAAACATCCTGCGAAAAAAGCCGAATCGACTGCCACAACAATCTGTTGCAAATGACACAAGTCAAAAGCAACAGAACCCCTGCTCGGCGGTCTCATCCCCATTTTCAAATCCAGGGCCGGACTTGTTTTGAATCTCCTTGTTGCTGTAATATTGACATTATTCTGTGTCGTTCAATGATGCAACTTTCCCATCTAAACATAACTTCCGTGTCTGGACTCTCTTTCTTCGTACCCTCTCTTGCCCCTACAGGCCTGGAGCACTGAGGCTGAATTAACAGTTGTTTTCTGACTTTGTATCGTTTCTGTATTTGCACTGGTTTGATGTTAATGCAGTTGTTTCTGCTGTTTTAGCATGTTTGTTTCATTTGCTTTTGAATCTGTAGGGTTTCTGAATATGCTGGGCGTTTTTCTTAATGAATGTTGTTTCAGCTGTTGCTGAGACTCTGCACCTTCAGGCCACTGTAGGAGACACAATATTAAAGGCTTAATATGCGATTTTTCACACTTAAATATAATAGAAATCAAGTATATCCTCTGAAAATAACTCATCAATCATGACTGTCTACGATGAGTGTGACACCCGAGTCCCACTGTCTGTGATGCTTTCAGAGTTTTCCGAGTCGGGACGTCCGGCCGGCTCATCCCCTCGCGTATAAAGTTGTTTAATTGAGGGACTAGAGTAAATTTACATGCAGTGTGAAGATACGAGCGAAATAAAGATCGCTAGCATTAGCATGCTAACACAACAATGCAGCGCAAGTTGTTTTGGTTTCATGCTGGTGCTCAAGGGCGACATCTGTTAATTCAAAGCATTTGATTAAGAGGTTAATCTACTCAAGTTGCTAATTTAGTCAAATGTACGAGAGAAATCCAGAAAAGAAGATCATACTTTGTTATTTGTAGAAGTATTGTTGGTGTTATTTCAGTGAAGAAAAACCTTCAAAGCCAAAAAAGCCAGTTAAGGTTCTATGATTGTTAAAGATGAGCTAACTTCAAGTCTTTTTCTCAACCTCTCAGTCTCTTGAGTTACTGCTCTTAGTCTTTGGATACTACACTGATACATTGTTGTCTATGTCACAAGGTTTCTACATGTTCACAAAATGAATTAATAAAAAAACAACATTAACAGTCATGTCCTTAAAACCTTTTCGTACACAATATGAGATTCAGTGCCTCTGCAGACAAGCCACATGTATTTAAATAAAATGTTTCAGAAACTGAAAAGAAGAAGAGTGGTTGGTACAGTTCAGTGGTTCCTAATTGTAAATAAAAATCAACTCAGACTGTTCCTGATAAATCCAAACCAAACCAAAGAGCTCTGGGCCTCGTTTCTGTGGAATCACACAAAGATGTGGAATGACACGCGGCGGCTTCGCTTGTACATCCCTGTGGAGGTTTGTTTGTCCTAGTTGTGGGTTTATTTCTGTGTTTTCCCAGAGCGCCATCAACTGCTTTGTCAGATATTGGAAGTGGCAAAGGGTTGATGTAGATCCTGGAGCCGCTGTCTTGCTCCTCTGGCAGGTTTGCAGTTGCGTGTCTGGAATCTGCAGCACCTTTTGAGCAGCAGATGTTTTCATAGATTTGAAAGGGGTCACTAAACTTGGCTGGTATGAGCTCCACTTCTGGTGGATCCTGTTTTGGTTTGTGAGTAAACGAGGGACTCTTGGAGAGTATTTTCGTCGACTGCATCCCCTCTCCAATCTTTGCATGTTTGCTGTCCTCCTGTTGAGAAGTGGGAAAGAGAAAGAAATCAGCACATCAGATTGGGATGAATTCAACAGTTTCTCAAAACTGAATCTTTTCATCAAATAAATATACACACCATCAAGTGATTACTGAAGCATGAATTAATACACTTTCTAAGTTTGACCTATAATAACCTGTTATGATGAATATAAGAACATTCTTTAAGATGCATTTATTAGAAAATTAAAAAAAAAAAACACAGTATTTGTTGAAATGATACGATCTTCCTCTTAGAGAGATGATGCAGTTTCATTACGTGCACGGAGACCGGACGGGTGCATACAGTCTATAATTGTGCATCGATTGAAGGATATAAATATGAACACCCTCGACTCTCTCACTGTGAAGTTTCCTGAATAGTCCCTGCTGTGTTCACACATCAGCTCACCACAACAAAAATTCCTGCTGAAGTCGTGGTGAAAATGTTGTTTACATGTGTTAAGCACTTTTTATTCAAAGGTCTTGTGAGGAATTTACAGTTTGTTGATTTTGGTGCCCCTTGCAGTCAAATCGGAACGTCTTATCTATTTGCCGATTTGTCCTCAAGCGGCAACCTCCGGTCTTGAAAAATGAAGGAAGTGCAAAATCCTGCAGTTCATCGAGTGTCCGCTTGAGGCTGGCTCCAGGAACACCGGAAGTCACATACACATGACTGGCAAAAAAGCCATTTGTACAGCATAAATAAACATGTTTACAGCCTGGTACAAATAAATGAAATAGGTCTAATTAGTTATTGTCATCACTGGAACACACTGTACCGGGTCATTTTAAAAAAAACTGCTCTGTAATGTATGTAATGTAACAGGTTGTCAAGAGGCTGAAAACCCGCCTCAGCTAAAGCTCTCAGCCTGTCATTTGGTTGACTGAAAGTTGGGCTGAGGCAGGATTTCCAGGATGGCGGCGGCTGCTAATGATCCTCCGGAGCCCCCTGCAGTAACAGATGGCTGACGTCACTCAGGATTCGTTCATTAATATTTACAGTCTATGATCGTTGTTACGTGCCGTAGTGTTTTGTGTGTGTGTGTGTGTGTGTGTGTGTGTGGTTTTGTGTTTTCTCTTTTGTGTGTGCTCCCCAGGTGTTGTTCCTCAGCCTGAGTGTGCCCAGCCACACCTGTGGCTAATTACCAATCAGGAGCCAGACTATAAAGAGCAGGCGAGAGGAGGCAGCATGGCCAGTGGGTCATTTCGGCTGTGTGTGTATTTGTGGCCTGATGTCAAGCTGACATAGTGTGAGCCTTCTGTGGGAAGAGTGATTTTGACTGAGGCCTTATTGTTAGAATTTGTCTTGTTAGTTGTTGACTTATTGTCTAAGATAGATTGGCTTCTCCTTTGTTTTGTGTGTTTTGAAAGAAGCTTGTTTTGTGTTTTACATTTTGCTTTAGTTTGTTAATGAATCCATTTTAACTTTGCTTATATTTAGTTCTTATTTATTTTCCCTGGGTTTTAATTTATTGTTACTCCACTCATCCCTTAACCATCTCAGGGAACGTAACATCGTCCTTGACCATCCAGCTTTAGGTCAAATGTATCAGTCTAAGTGCATAAATGCTGCAAAAAATATTTTTTCAAAAAAGCTGATCTGCAGCATGTTGTTTTCACATCCACCCTACTCCCCAGCAGCTATTTCAGGCATCAATGTGACAATGTAGAAATACTCAGATGAGCAAATGTACCGTGCTGTACCCAAGCACGATTGCCCCCCCGCTGCGCCATTCCCCCGCTGGCCGGCACGGCCCGCAGTCACACTACACAGGACTATCCGTGCCTAAGCACGATTACCTCTTGTACATAACGTCTTAATACAACACATGCACGCTTTATGTTATTATGAAGAGTGCTCAGTTTACAAACAGGCGGACGAGAGAGAGAGAAAAAGAGAGAGACGCGCAGTCGAGTCCGCGTCTGCACATCACAGAACAACACAGAGAGCATGACAGCTACTTTACTGACTTTACAGCTTATTTTAAGCCGTTTAATCAGACACAGCAATAAATAAATAAAAAAATAAAATAGATGCGCGGCCGAGTCCGCGCGCGAGTACGTGCGTGAGTCCGCGCGGACGCCCGCACATCGGAGAACAACACAACAACACAGAGAACATGACAGCTACTTTGTGGCTTATATTGTGTCATTTTAGTCAGAAACAGCCATGAAACTCTGGATTTCTCCATAATGAAGGCTGTCAGCGTTGTTTACCCGCGTGCTTGTGCTCGTGCATGAAGTTTACCGTGCCGAAGTGTGAAGCCAAGGAAGTGTACAGTGCCTGAGCAGGAGGGGTCACACTGGCCAAACGAACTGGACTTTAGCGTTGAAGCGTGCTTGGGCACGGTACGGATGGCCAGTGGACACGGTCACACTGGCCATAATAAGACTGAGTCTTATTACTGATAGTCTCACACACTCCTCATAGGAGCTTTAATGCAATCTTCTGTACCATCAATACAACTCATTGTTGTTTCAAAGTATTTCAATGCAAAAAATGCAAAAAAATGTTTGTTTTCAAAATAATAAAAAGGAATAGGCACTACGGTAGCTGACTGTAGGAAACCATACATGACCTCTGAAACCAGGAAAAGAAACTTGATAGCCGCCAACATCACAAGATTCACTATCAAGGCTTCGTGTTTCTCTGTGCAGAGCGCTGTTTCTGACTTTCTGACATATTCAGCTTTTCCGTCTCATACCTCTCTGTTGCGTACACCGATGAGGCCTGTGCTGTTTGAGCAAGCTTGTGGTTGATGTTTCGATCCTTTTCTCAGTTTCCTCAACCACACAGCCAGGACCAAGATGGTAATCATAACGACACCCCCGACTGTACAGAACAGCACTGTGCCTGACCAGAAACAAGAACTGTTATATAATGTATATTCACAGGTGTTTCCAGCTTATATCAATGTACCAACTCTACATTCTTAAAATCACCTGTGCTGCTGTTTTGTTCTCCTCCAGTAGTGCAGTTAGAGGCTGTAACATTGAATGAATATTTAATTGTATTCATACTTGAAAGGATTAGTATATCGTGACTTCTTCTTCCATACCTGTTGAAATGTTCGTGTCTATTCCAGATGTTTGTTGTGTTGAATTGGAAGTAGTGTGATATGTGTTGAAAGGTTCAGGTTTGACGGTTGTTGTCTCACTGACGACAGCTGAATGGAGAAGAGAAGCAGAAATAAAGTATTTAAAGTAAAACCTTTAGATATGTAAAAGCACACAAAAAAGTAAAGTAAATCTATCAAGAGTTAAGGTTTGAGCAAAAATTATGGAAATTGCAGGACTGATGTCAGCTGAAGGGCAGCACTTATTTTCTATACTGATCAGCATTCAGCGTAAGGGCAAAATAATCTCAGCTGTTTTTGTTGCTGCACTCATCGTGCTCCTAGTTGAAAATGTAGACATTTTTAGAAGTGGTTGTTTGAAAAAAGCTAATGTAAAGCGTTTGTATGCACCTTTGTTTTTGTGTAGGCCTACAAAATAATTGTTAAAGCATTGCACTTTATTAACATACACAATATTTATGTTGAGAACCCCTTACTGTTGGATGAAGGTACTACTGTACACTGGCTCCCACTTACCTCTTTTTACAGTTAGGTATACTGCAATATATGTATTAACACCAAATCTTTCCACTGCACACCAGTATGTCCCAGAGTCTGTCAGCTGGAGCCACCTAAAGGTCACAGTCAAGACCCCATTCCCAGAGTCCTCCAGTGTTATCCTCTCTGACCCCCCTCTCCCACCAGACATTACAATAGCCAGGATATCATCTCTGCCTTTGCAGGGGTTCTTGCAGAGGTATTTATTATTTGACTGTGCATTGCTGTGTGAACACTTGAACGAGACCTCTCCCCTTTCAAATCCCTCTGCAGTAATGTCTGCTCCCACTTTCCACGTCGCTGCGAAAATACACACACAACAAGAGTTAGAGTGTATTTAAGATCTTTAAATACATAGATGGATGTTACTCTTTCCTGCACTTACCATGTAAAAGACAGTAGAACACAAAAATAGTCTTCATGCTGATTGGAAAAGGCCCAGCTCTGGAGTTGTAAACCCTTAATGCTCTGTGTACTCAGAGTCTACTATATCTGTGACAGGGTTGAAATGGTTCATCATGCACTACTGCTGCACACCCTCCCACAAATGAAAAAACATCTTGAGCTCTCTTCACTATCAACCTTCTTCCTGTGGTTATGACAGTGTGAGAGCGGATGATGGCAGACTTTAACCCATGAGACGAGAAACTTGTTGACAGACAATTCTGTCAGCTCTTCAGTTTGTGCCCTCCTCTTCACACATGTACACCAATAGGGATCCATTATACGAGGGCTGTACTACTCTGCTGTTAGAGGCTGCTGGCACCAAAGATTGAAGTGATTAGTCAAATGACCTAGTTTTATCATAAGACCTGTGTCCTTACTTTGAAAATGTCAGACATTTAGAATTTTTGTTTACTTTTTCAATTTTCCGCCTGCACTTCATGTGGGTACATTTCAAAGACGGACGTGGTGTTGATGAAAACTTCACTTAATTGTCTTGATATTTAAAGATATACACGTGATAAGGCAGCTGTCCCCCATAAAGAAGACTTTATTTTCTCCATTTTTGTTTTTTTGGTGAGATCCCCCCCCCCAAAATAAAAAATGTACTTTCATATAACCATGGGTTGCATAAACCATATAAAAGATTTGACTAAACACATTTTGCTTGCTCTTTCTCGAGTTGGGGTATCGGAAAAACTAAAGCCCTTATCTGGGGGGGGGGGGGGGGGGGGGAGAGGTGTTTGTTCCTCTACTGAAAGGCGAAGTGAGAGGAACTGTGTCTTGCACTCCCACTAACTTTCAGTCCTTTCAAGTTCTTGTATTATCATGAGTACAAGTGAATGTCAACCAAAAAAAGAATATGAGTTCCATTAGGCCTACATACAATAATATAGACTCATAAATGTTGATGACGCCCAAACTAAAGCCATTTCTCACCGGTGCCTATTGTTAGAGGGTTAAGAAAGTTAACTCTTGCTTCCCTTGGTGGTGACCGTCATAGGTCTGTTCTTAATAAGTCTGTGTGCTTCATATTTTCTCTTATTCAAAGAAAAGATGAAAAAAACAGGTGTAGGACTGGAAATGACTAGTCTAGTTTATCCTCTGCCATTGTTGTTGAAAAATCTGAAATCAGAAGCATTAGTCCTGCCCCGTCTTGATTTTGGTTTGTTGGTGGTAAGTGCGGTAAAAGTTGAACTTCTTTCAACAGAGAGTGAAACAAAAATGATGGACACTGAGGAACTGCATTGGTTTCATATTGAAAATGCCTAATATATAATGTATACCTAATACATGGATGAGGCCTTATCCATGTATTAGGCATTGGCAGCACTTCTCCCCTCTCAAGTTCCCTTATCATAAGGGAACTTGAGAGGGGAGGAGACATATTTTTTCTACTGTTGGACACAGCTAGTCCCTGTTCCCTATTTGCAGTCTGTATATGAAAGTCCCAGTAGAGCAGTTTTCACACATGTACTCCTGATGAGTTCTACACATTTTCACAGTGTAAAGTTTTCCCTGTCAGACGGGGTGGGAGAGTCTCCAATGGACAAGAGACGTCAGACAAATTGACCCTATAAAGACTGGATTCTTTTTGCCTTCATATCAATGCAACATAAAGTTAAACATTTTCAAAGTACATATTTCCAGCTGTGTTGAAACTTCTTTGCACCTGACTTCTGCCATTTGCAGTCTCACATGCAACTCCCCAAAATCTGGGACATTTTTAGGACATTTGTGCATGTGTGAAACAGCTCATGCTAGCTGTAGAACTAAGCACTATTCTTCATAAATTTTTTAAAAATGTACACTAAAAGTTTAACGCAAGGGCAATGCTATATATTTCAGGGCCGGAAGACATCAATGGATGTTTAAAATGTTTGAGGATAAAAAACACACAAAGAGATGGAGCCTTTTGTTTCACATTTAGTGTTAAAGACATAAAATGAGTCATGAAGGAACAGGTGGCAGACGTGAAGGAGAAAAAAGTAGCAACACATCGCAGTTGATCCCAAAGTCATAAGATGTGAGTAAAGCTGTCACCCATTGTGTTTTCACAGGTGGGCAGATGTGGGCAGATGTGTATAAACCTCAGTGTGTAGAAGTGACACTGACTGTGTTTTTCTGTCATGTTTCTTAATTCTCATAGACCTCAGCACACGCTCAGTGGAAAGTAAATGATGCAGAGAAGAAAAAAGAGTGAGTCTTAAAATAGTCGTGTGGACAGTGTGTGTTACGGTCATGGTTTCATTTCATGTCAAACCGATCTTTATGAGCCATGCACAACACAACTGTTGGGCCAGAGTTAGCTAGAAAGCTCATTTACATCTTTGTATTCATACGATGTTAGATCTGATGAAGATTAGATATTTTCATATTACCAATGAATTCTCTCATTTCAATATTTGATTTCACCTGCATCAGCATGGGTCCAGTTTGAACATACACGACATGCAGTCTTTGAAAGATAAGAAATAAATCTTCTTAGCAACATTATGAAAGCTTTCAGGACCAAAAACTCTTTGTTAAGGTGACTTTGATACAATATAGTGCAAAGTTTCTAACCATGGTGATGGTAACACGTGTGTGTATCGCCCTCTGCAGGTTGAATACTGTAACTATAAGTGTCTCCATCTCTAACAGTAGTAGAAGCACGATCTGATGTTGGAAAGTCCATAAATGGTTTCTGTTTATTGTGAGGTATTATGATTCATATCATGTTTCATTCATGAGAATATGTGATATCAAAGCCTAAGAATTATGTGAAATGTATTGTTAATAAACATGTGTATTTCTCATTTATGTTGGCACATCAAAATGTTCATCAAAACAATGTAAATATATCATTCCTATTTCATAAATATACCAATTCCCACTCTTTATTCCATATTGTCATTTTACTTTAAATATAAAAGTATCATTAAATATTAGGGCTGTCAAACAATTAACATTTTTAATCATGATTAATTGCAATATTTCAATAGTTAATTATAATGAATGACATTTTAAATCGCATGTTTGAAATGTAATTATTTTCGTTAAAAAAATGTGTGAGGCTTTTATTTTGAATTTTTGTACTGTCTTAAACGGAGAGTACTTTACTTCCTGTTTGAATTCAACCCTGCTATTATTGTGAAATAATGTATGGACCTTCAGGTAGATGGAATGTGATGACATTAACTTAACCACGGAAAAAGAAACTCGTTACGTATCAAAAACCAAATTAAACATCTCTAAGGAACGGTAACAAAGGTAAATGTTTGATGTCAGAAGGTCGATATGATTTTGAACTCGAGAGTTTGTTAAAGTGAAATGAGACATTCGAAGATGCAGCATTGTCGTTCTTTTCCATCACTGTGACGGCTTCATGCTGCATAAATTTTAAATAATACAGCGATAAATTTTATGTGGAAGATGTAATACAACAAAGTATTAACCCTGTCAATGCACAAAATGAGATATCCATTGAAGACTGTGTGCTTGAGTAGAAATACATTCAGCCTATTTCATTTATTTTTTCATTCAAACCACAGAGAAAAAGGTGAGGTTAACCCTCATATTGGATAAAGATGAAACCCTTCTTAATCCAGACTTTTAGGATCAAGTGCCTTGTAGATGGAAGCGCAATGAGGAGCATCCTGAGCGCCGGAGTCTGGATCTAAAGACTGCAGCCTCACTACAGCATGAGTCGAGGTAACACCTGCATTTTCCTCAAAATGATCAGCCTGTAAATAAACAGAGAGAACAATAAAGACCTGTTTAATAAGAAGTATTCTTCAATTGATAAAGTAAAAATAAGAGATGGACACTTCAATCAAAATTCAAGCTGACAATCATGGTCGCTCACCTCACTCTTACTTGCTTCGGCTCTTTTCTTCTCTCCTGAAACAAGCAACAGGATTAAAATGAATGTATGAATCTGAAGTAAGGATCAAACTGTGGAGCAAAAGTAAAGCACTGTGTGTCTCTGTGTGTGTGTCTCAATACCTCTGTTTGTCCGGCAGTTTCCATAGAATATAACGGGGATAACGGCACATACTAGAAAACCCAGGCTCACAGAAACAATGATGACCACTGTGGTATCTACAGACAACAGAGCCAGACATATATGCTTTAGCTACAACATGTCAGTTACAACAACATCCTTCACAGTTTGACTTTAATCCTCTAACTTTCACATTTCTCTGATTTCCAAATAATAATTAGTGAATAGTGAATAGCTTACCTCTAGCATTGTAGAGGTAAGTAATGCCCCTCGCGTGTCTTATTATCAAGCTTATAGTTGCAACATTTAAAACAGTTTTTTATGTGTTGGGGAATGCTTCAGGTGAGCAGCATCTTAACTGTGGTGTACCTTTGAGTTTGGTTGCTTCTGGTTGGTCAGTCTTTGCCTCTGTAAAGGAGACGATGGATGCTGCTGGTGAAGGTTCAGTGCTGGATGGAAATCTGCCTTGGGGAAGACTTTCTGATTCCGTCAACAGCGTGGTGATTGAGGGAGAAGATCCAGGAGAAACAGTGGAAGCTTTGAGAGGAAATGAATGAGGATGACTGGCAGAAAATAGTGTTTGTTGTGTATTTCTATGTGTGTTCATGTAACAATTTACGGTCTTAATGTATAGTGTATACAGAGCATGTAATAATGTCAGAATTCACACAAAACAAAGCCCGTCATCTAGCTTCTAAACCGTTCCGGAAGTCTGGGTTCATTTCACAGTCCAACACCAGATTTATATTATGATTTAATATTTGCGTCTGTAAGTTACAGTAATTACATACGACTTGTGTGAAATGATGCTCACAGTAGTGATTGTGTCGCGTTTATAATATGTAGTTGTGTCTTTCCTTTTTAAGACTTTGATTATTGTAATAACTAATTATTTGGGCCAATTTATGACTGCTAGTCTTCAAGAAACAGTCTCCAACTGTATGTGCTTATGTGCCCAACAGTAGTTCATAGTACGAGACCTTGAAAGGATCCTGCCAACGAACTCTTGATGTGCTTGGGGCCATGTTGTGACAGATTGAAACACTTATGTTTAAACATTGAGTGATTCCTAAATGTACCTGGCACAATAACTAACCTTCATGAAAGTAAAAGACCAATTAATGACTTAATTGTCGTTTCATCAGATAATTGACCATTGGTCTTGGTCCAGGGCCGAATGAAGGTTGTACTCCTATTATCAGGTTATCAAACATTATCAGCCTCCTTGGGAAAATTGATTCCGCAGGGCTGGGAAAGATTATCGTACCAAAATAACAATGCAGTTTTTGCCCTGGCCCTCCTCAGTGCACCAGCTCTTTAGCCTTACAGGGTTTCTGAAGGGGGTCATGGGAGTTTGCTCAACCAGTCAACATGTGTTTTGAGAACTAATAGAAGCTCTATGATTATGTCTCACAAGGGGTCCTATGGGGTATACGTCCATTGCCCATTGCCCATTGCTACAACTCATCTGTCCTTATACGACCAGAAGTGAAAGCTTTGTCAACATCCTCAGCGCAAAGTAAAACATCCCAAAGGTTGTTGGCCTCCACAAGTATTGGATCACTATTAGCATTGTCCCTCCTTCTTTTTGTGATTTCCATGGAGAGAATTGCAGCCAGTGGGAGGAGAGTGTTTGGTTTTGGGGATCTCAGAATTGCACCTCTGCTTTTGGTATATAATGTGGTTCTGTTAGCTATCAAACTGTGACCTAAAGCCTACAGTAGTTGGCACTGGGGTGGTTTGAAGCCAAAGGTGAGTTGATTGGAATGATAGTCAACACCTCAAGGTCTGAGGACTGAGGCGAATGTTCCCTTCAGTTGGGAATTGAGTAACTGCCCCACGGGAAGGAAATAGAATACCTTGGGGTCTTGTTCAAGGTGAGGGTAAAATGAATCAAGAAACCATCTGATTTGCAGCATCAGTTGTAATGCGGACAGTGTTCCAGATAATCTTGGTAAAGAGGTGACCCAAAAGGCAAGATTGACGTGTTGTTTTACCAGTCAACCTATGTTCCAACCCCCAACTATAGCATGATCTTTTGTTGGCTGGGCTCAGCCAGCTGAGGGGAGCTTGGAGTGGAGCCCCTGCTTCTGCTGCATCCGGAGGAGCTAGTTGAGGTGGTTCAGGCATCTGAGAAGGATGGTCTCTTTGGAACTATTCCTGGCACCTCCAACAAGGGTGAGATCCCATTGAGGGATTATGTATCCAATTTGGGCAAGAAATACCTGAAATAATAAGGAGCTGGAACAAAATTGCTGCGGGAGATGGACATTTGGGGGCCAAAAATGGAATGGATGGATGGATGGAGGTTGTAAGCTTAAAGATAACTTTTAACACATCCAGCAGTTAATGAAGCAGCATTAGTTTGAATCTAGTTCTGGCCAACTGAAGAAAACAAGTCCAGTATAAACTCTGTTTTCATTCTGGTTTTCTCTATCAACTCCTGAGGGCAGCAGCTGTCTATTACAAATGGGTAAAACTCTATCAGGTTCAGCAGAAAACGTCTCACTGTATCCGTTTGTCCTGAGGAAGTAGTGTTCAGTGGGTTTTCAGAGATATTTTACTAAACATCTGTCTGCTGTGACTGAAAATTACATTAACGAGATTCTTCACGTAAAGCTCCACAAAGCTGAGAGAAGCTGCTGATACATGTGATATTGATTCATCACTTTGCTATGCCAAGGACCCCCAAAGACCACCTCAAGTTCACCTTTCACATTGTCAAATTCAATTCAATTAAAAAAAACCTCATTCAAATAGTTGTTCAACACTTACCTGAGAAGCAGTAAAACATGATGACATAAAGAATCTTCATTTTTCATCTAAAACAAACCGAATAGAAGAATTGTGTCCTATAACACCAGACAAATGTTGGTCTTCACCACGTTACACGTATCATTTAGTCCTCTAAAGACCGTGCCTTTAATATCTGGAGTGTGATGTAAGTAAAAGGTTGCAGAAGCTTTCTTCAGCTCATCTGATCAATAAATGGGAATGAATCTGTTTTGACTCTTTAGCTACATTTCTTTGAACAAAGAACGTACAGTATACTGTATCCTGTATCGACTCCTGTGACAGTGAAGGCTACAAACTCTTCAGTGTTTATGCACATTGTTCGAGCTCTTGTGAACAGTCTTTGGGTGCATCTATAGCTCATGAAGCTGGAAGGCACAAAACTCAAGTGAGCGGTCTGCTGACTGTGTCACGGGTATCAGAGGACATCCTCAGGGCTGTGTCCTTAATCAAGATTAACCAATTAAACACTCCAAGCTAAAGTTTACTATCAGATCACATTGCTTTATCGGTTAGCTCGACCCCATTGTTGAGTAACCACCGGTCGAACTGCCGTCATGGAAGCTTTAGGCTGTATGGCTATGCAGACTGGGCCATTTGTGTCAGTGTGCCTTAGACATTTTTCAGCCCATTACTTTGCTGTATAAGCCGCTTTGTTCTAGCACTACTTTAGCGCACAGTATATGAAGATTTTAGAAGGAGACTGTTCATTGGTTGGATATTGTGTCTGAGTGGACATGCAAAAATTGGGGGTATTGTCCAAACACAGCAAAAACTCAGAAGGAAGAGGGGGGAATTATGTTTCCTTTTACTATTATGGTTGATTATTGTTTAGAATAAAATTATGAAAGACTGTTGCTACGAGGAAGGTCCCTGTCCAGAGGCTTTAATGCTGTATGTGGATCCTTGGCTTGGCAGAGTTTGTGAACCTCTGAGCTGAACAACTGCGGCTCTAGATATTTATCTCCTCATCTAACTTTTAAAAAGAAAAAAGAGAAAAAGACGTTAATTACCAAAATGTTGAGCATTTCTGCAGCACTCCAGCCAATCTATAGTTCACCACAGAGAGAACAAATGGAAACATTCAACAGTTTATTAAGGTTTAGAGGGATTTGATAACACAGTACATTACTGTATAAAGATGGGGAAAGTAAATGTAAAGAAATAGCAGAAACTCACCCGTAAAGGAGAGTTGACCTTTCGCCAAAAGCTAATTTTTGTATACATTTTGAAACATTTTCCTATGATTGAAACAAAGTCATTCTCTAAATTGCTTCAGTCCGAGTTCTCCAAGCCTTACTGACTCCAGTGTTGGGCGTGGCTTCAGGAGAAACACAATGAGGAACAGTAAGGCACAACACTGGATTATGTTAAGCACCAGTTTAATTGTATAATTGCAATTATGGTCACTCACACAAACATAAAACCTTTCTGCAAATCAGAAGAATAGTAGAAGTGTCTCAACACCGAAATCTTTGTATCCATCAGTGCACAATTTAGAAGTGCTTCTTCTGTACTCTGTAAACCTTTAAACAAACAAACAGCTCCCACATGGTAGTGCTCTTACAGCATTCCTTTATATATAATAAAACATCTATTTCATCAAAATAAAAGCTTTTGGATATTTACAATAAAGCCTGTACAATCCTGCGGTCATTTATAGGTAGCATTTCCCAAAGGAAGTTTTTTGACAATGGTTGAGGGCATACACGCAGGAAAATCTGTCCCATGAGTCTCAGTATTGTCCGATGTGTGATTAGAAAATGTACATGAATATCCATGTGATGCTTTGAAACAAGGACAGTGGGCAGCACTGGTGATAATTTGAAAGTCTTGGAGTCCTGTTGGTCTCATTTAAGATCTTGGGAGGACTTGAGCGATGGTGTCGCGGGCGCTCTGACTGAGCCTGTCAGGAAACTTCACCTCGTATTCCACTATCAGGTCCCCTCGTCGATCGGGGCGTTTGGGATGAGGCAGCCCCTCCCCACTGATGTGTCGCTTCATCCCCGGATGCACGATATCTGTTGCGGTCACAGTTACAGTTCTGCCCTCCAGCGTGGGTGCGTTGATTGAGCAGCCACACAAGGCCTGATGGGAGAAGAGAGGAAATATGGATTAGTATCTGGAATTCAAGTGTTAATTTCATCGCACTTAAGATTTTCATCTGATCATTCTTTGATTCATCTTCCACCTGTTTTACAGTGTTTACTAATCAATAAGGGCCTCAAATGTCAAAGGAAATGCTTTCTTAACTTACGTCTCTAAGGGAGATCTTTGCTGTGTAAACGATGTCAGAGCCGTCACGTTTGAATATTGGATGTGGCTTGTCTTTCAACACGAAGACCACATCTGCTGGAATGTTTGTGGGCCTCTCGTCCCCCTCTTTGGGGAACGTGATTTTCGTGCCCTCTTTCCACCCTTTCTTAATCTGGACCTCCAGGATTTTATCCTCTGTCCTCACGGTGCGCCTGTCAGGGTTCAGCCTTTTACGTGAGATCTTCATTTTCTTGGTGCAACCCGACAGAACTTCCTCCAAGGTCACCCGTAGATCGTGAACCACAGGGGGGTCCTGTTGCTTCTTTACAACGCTACTGTTCATGCCCATTCCTCCCATACCAGAGCTGAAGGAGCGAGGGAACCCGCCCATTCCAGCGCTGCCCATCCCAAAGTGGGCAAAAGGGTCATCAGTGTCCATGTCCTCTTCCATGCCTCCATTGCGGGCCCCAAAGAACTGTCCGAAGGGGTTACGTCCCCCAAAGAACTCTTCAAAGATGGCATGAGGGTCGCCCTGGAAGCTGTAGCTGAAGGTGCCGGGGCCACCAGAACCACCTGGTGGGCCTCCGCCTTTTAGACCTGAGTGAGGGAAACAATCCATTAATACATTCATCTCTTAAAAAGACTGACTTTTTGGTGGTTTATTTCTTCAAAGTTCTGCTAAACTGTGAAAGAGATAAAAGTGTCGTTTAATAAGGTTGAACCTGGTGCTAGTGTTGCAGTACTGGAAATTGGTCTCTGGACCACTTTTTTGAAGGTCTTGGTCTCGTCTCAGAATCGAAAGCATTACTCATTCTTGTCTCAGTCTCAGACTGACCGGACTCTAGATTTTAGATCAAGACCATCACTGCGCGGCTCTGATTAGAAGGAAAACGTCTCTTTCTAAAATAACAAATAACTTCAATTCATTTGTATTCCTTGCTCATGGCTGCAACCTTTCCGGTGTTACGGTCTAAGTGAGTGACACGCCGCCACAATAACTGACATGACATAATACTACAATTTAAATGTACTTAAAAACATGTTCTTAAAAGTAAAGGTTTCAAAGTATGTATGGTATAAAGTAGGAAACGTTTATGATATATTCACAAATGTATGGTCGTTTTCTTGTCATGGTTTCTTAACCTCCACACATAAGCCCTATACTTTGTGTGTGAAGGTTCAAGCTTTCAGGTCCAAGAGATAAGATGAGGACTGATAGTAAATGTGTGAAAACCGGTTTTGACCGGTTACTGCAAACACTGAGTCTGACCCTTGACATTGTCACACCAATGTGTGTTTTAATATGTTATTCATCAAACTAAATATTTACTTTATTTTTGCTATTTAGGAGTTGATTGTTGACAGTAAATCAACTTGAATTGTTCCTTTATTAGTCTTTGTTGTAAACTACAGTATCTCACAGACTTGTGGTCTAAATAGTTTTTTATTTTTAATAGAGTTGCTCGTTCGTGTTTTTATACGTTCTAACTCTGCAAACATGCTGTGAAGTAAAGCCGTGAGCCAGAATCACAGTATAGATTAGAAGGTACCGGGCGGCTGAGAAGTAAAGATGACTTTAAAACATTATTCATGTCCCATTTGATGACAGCACAGATTAGGATCTGTTAGCATGCATAGAGATAGCTGACAGAATAACGAAAAAGAAGATGTGCACACGCAAATAACTCAACCCAAAACAAAACAACAGGTACAACATTAGAAGAGTATCCGAAGAGATGTTTTTCACTCCTCTTTACCTTCACTGTGTTCACACACCACCATGAAAAATGTGGCACAAACCTACAAAATTTTACTGCAGCACCTGTTGTGGTGGTTGAGCGGTCTGCTGAGATATTACAAATCATTTACTTTTATGTCAAACTGATTCATGAAGGTAACAACCAGTATGAATGCATATGTAAGATATCATTTAATACACATATACTATACATGCATATACCATTCAGGGAGAAAAATATTTCTTAAGTTTCAAAACATGAACTTAAAAAAAAAAGTTTCAAAACATATTTTTTAAATGCATTAGACCCAAAATACTTCGATGTGCATACCACATCCAGAATTTAGACCCACAATCCTTTGCATATGCCACAGACACACAACAAATAAATATTTGCAAATGTCTCTGGCAAACTAAAAAAAACATTTCTCCATAACACCAATATTTCCATCAATTTACCACTGAAACACATGAGCAAGAGGGTAAATGTTGAATGTAATGACAGAATAACTTAGTATGTCCCATCTTTATGCATAACTAATGCACAGTATGTCCTTGGTAAGAGCAGCTGCAGAATCAATGAGTGAAAATAAAAAACAAGGGAATTTAAAAAAACAATTGTGTGTCCACTGTGTAAACACCACTTCACGGTTTTTTGCGTTGTCATTAAAATAATAATTAATTATTTTTAAAATAATCTAAATAATTATTAATTATTTTTAAAATAATTATTGTAATTGTTTAAGTAAAGTTTTAATTTAATATACTTTAAGTGGGAACACAAAATTGTATTGACGCTGCTAAGCCCTGTAATGTTTATCTAAATTATGTTATTGCCATGGTAACACGCACCTCAGGTCACCATGTCTGTCACTCATCATGCCTATTATTTTTCCTTCAGTTACCATGGTTACTAAACAGGTAAGACGAATAAGGGTAAAGTATTTCACTGGACTTACAGTTCAGTAACACCTCCCCACCTGTCATGTTTCCACGCATCAAGAGAACACAGACTTCAGTGACAACACCATTCAGACATCCAAACTCGATGTACCCCCCCCCTCCCCCCTCCACTCAGATTTGTTCTCCTTTATATAAGAGTCACCCACTGTTTTCAAGTAGAAGCATGTAGCCTACTGTCTGTCAGCAAATCCTCCTCCCCTGGCTCAGAGACAAGCCGCAGCTGAAGGGCAGAGAGGAGGGGAGCAGGGAGCGCCATGACACGCAGGGAAACATTAAAGACTGTTTAGTGCCATTCGTGATAAAGTTAGATACCGTGGCACCTTTTCTCACTCAAATCACAGTGAACACCTAACGACGCTTAGCCAGACTGTCCCACTCGTGTAAATGATGACACGCTGAAAATATTCACGAGTTAAACCTTACCTTCTTCGCCAAAACGATCGTAGATATCCTTTTTCTTTGGGTCACTCAAAACGTCATAGGCTTCAGCGATTTCTTTGAACTTCTCCTCGGCTCCCGGTGATTTGTTTTTGTCGGGGTGATAACGCAGAGCCTGCTTACGGTAGGCTTTCTTTATGTCATCCTCCGACGCTCCTCTCTTAATTCCCAAAATGTCGTAGTAGTCTTTACCCATCTTCACCATCAAGCGGCCTGTTTAGTGAATGTTGAAGATGTTTTGGTTACAGCCTGTGGGTCTCCGTGTCTAGTCAGAGTCTGACCTGCTGCCCTCTGAATATTCCCTTTTTAAAGCGTGAAGAAACTTCCAGAGTTTTCCACAACCAGCCTGAACAAACTCAGCTGTGTGCCAGTTAAGCGAAGACACGCCCATTGAGTGACGTCATGCTGCCTTCAAGCCCTATCGGGAATTTCTCTACAAGGTAACATGCCATGCCTTTTCTGTCTTCCAAAACTCACCATAGCTATAAATGCACAACAAAAACAACACGAATCATGCACTTTTTTCAAACAAACATGTAATCCTATAAATATATATATTATACATTGAAAAACACTTCTGCGTCTATAAATTCAAATGCGCCTTTTGAGGAGTGTGACATAGCAGACTTGATTAGAAGCAATATGCGATGAATGATAATCCACAAAAAGACAATGCCCGAAAAATAATTGTTGTGCCAGCTTTATAGATCTAATAAAGATCTATACAAAATAAAAAGGAACGTCTTCCACATTAAAGCTATCATACCAAATGAAACTGCAGATCGACTGCTGGCAGGAGCTTTTGTTTTGCTTGGGTGTGGCCCAGATTTAACACTCCTTTAATCCCCTGCTTACAGTCTGGTAGTGTGCTGCACAACAGGGAGCCTTAGTAGAGCCTTAGCTAGTGCATTTTATTATGGCACTTCACCATCAGCAGGGCTGAGTCTTCCTGAGCACATGTCCTTTGGTAAAAATGTCAATTTAGCTTGTGTAAATCACTGTTCAAGGATAAGTGTGAAGACAGAGAGGCTGCCTTGGAAGATTGAACAAGTTAGCAAAGACTGGTTAGGCCTATACTGTTAGTTATACAGTCTTTAAGCCTATTTGTGCATCTGCAGAATATCTAATGCATTTGTCCAAACATAGCTATAAATTAGTTTAACAATTCTACTGAATGAACAGATCTGACTTGTGCAAGAAGTTCTAAACTTGCTATTACCAATATGGGTCTAAAGAGAAAATACTTTCTTTGCTCAGGATGGGTTTTGTTTTACTAAATGGCAGATTTGGGAGACCTGCATTTTCTATAGCTGAATCAAAAATGTCATTGAAATTATATCTCAGCAGGATAAACAGTTTTATTCCAAGCTGCTCAAGCTCAGCTGTGGCTGACATGCTTAACATTCAAGGGCTGATTACTGTTCACTTCCGTGTTTAATGCAACATGTTTTAAGATGTTTCAGATACTGTAGGTGTCAGCAGTGAGCTCTTGTCAGTAAATGCAGCATTTGCACAACTAACTGTTGTTTAAAATGTTGTGTTCGTATTACAGCTTTGCATAACTCTTGGAAGTACAAAACAGACAAAACAGAGACAGGTGCAAATATTGCACTTGAAGGCAGCATTTCAGATTAGTCTACACATGATTCGACTTGTCCGGCCTGGGATCTTCAACGTCAGTGTCAGAGATTTGTTAGGACAGGTAACTGCATCGCCAGTGTCACTGAAAATATTACCCAACAAGTTACTCAGAAAAAAATCAGTATTGAACCAATCACACATCTTTGCTTACTTCTTAGTTAGTGTCATTAAAAAATAAAATACATTCAGATTCTTGTTTACAGACATTTGGATGTAACATATTCCAACACATGGTGACCCTTAACTTGAAGTAAAACAATCCAAGAGTTAATGGAGAAGAAAATGGCCAAATTGATCTGTAAATTCCAGGAAAAAGTTGAAATAGGCTTTCAAAATAATAATTTGTAAAGGATACAAAACCTGTTCAGCAAAACCTGTTTTTTTCCAGGGATGAGAGTGGGCTCACTATAAACATGACAGGTGTAAGCTGTTCTTCAGAACCACCCAAATCACTGTTATTTGTCCTTTTTTAAGATGGGGCTTAAACCATTTCTTTAAAGAGTCCTCAATTTGTACTGTATATTCAAGTCATTCGCTTAATACTTTTAAGCATCTTTTTAGATTTACATTTTTCAGAGTATTGGAAATCAATAGTGACAATGTTGGAACCGAGTGTGGAACCAGAATATGTTATTCAGAGCTATGGAATTACACTTTATTTGCACTTTATGTTTGGCCTTGGATTTAGTGAAAATGTTAGTGTTTCACTTTTTGCATGAGTGGGCAGGAGTGGGACTCATTTTCAGCCCGGGAATTTCATGGCTCAGACCGGTCCACTTTAGTTCACAACCTTACACTGGTGGAGATAGATCATTTTAACCTTATAAGTCCAAAATAATAGTGCAATATTCTCTACACCCTTGTTATTCACAGGGTATTTTACCAAAAATCTAATTTCCAATTCGATGCACATTAGTACAAGTTCACAACTATCATTTAATCGAGCAAATATGAGAGCATCACAATTTTTCTGCAATATCACAGAACATCATTCAAATAGCGATTATTAAATACATTTAAATGTAGCAAATATAGAAAGATTATAATCCATGTTGTTGCATATAAAGCCTTGAAACTAAGTTTGAAAAAGCCAAGAGACAGAAATAAAAAATAAACTTTTTTTTCAAAGTCAAAGTCAAAGTCAAAGTCAAAGTCAACTTTATTGTCAATTTCAAAATATGCCAGACATACAGTGGAATCGAAATTGCGTTTGTCTCCGACCCGCGGTGCAATACAACCAAAATGAGGTAAAAAGATAAAATAAAATGAGGTCGACAGACTTGATGATATTATAACTTAGACACAGTAGAAGAAAAAAAGAAAGAAAAAAAAAACACATCACACATGCCTTAAAAGCATCACATGTCATGTAAGAAAATGACATAATGCTTTACATTTCTTATTGTATTTTACTTTTCTTTTTATGTGTCTGATTTCTATTAGAACAGCTGTATGTTAATAGGTTATTAAGATACTGTTTCAATGAGTTTCACCCATTCTCAAAAGACAATAGGGCTAATACTTATTCTTTTTTAAATGAATAATTGAAAGATACTACTGTTACTGATGTAGCTAGCAGCCAACATAATTTGATGCAGGAATTTATCAAATAAATGAGATAGTTTCGGGATCATTACTGCGATAGGCCTACCCAAGAAAAACGAAATAAAAAAACTACATCAATAAAGTCTTGATCTGGAGAGCAACCTCTTAATATTTAAAGTCTATGCTCTTTACAGAAAAAATCCTATTTGCCCATTTCATTGTTGCCAGTTTGACCAGTGAGCATGCGCAGAAACGAACAGAGCGTTTATTCAAAAGAGCAAAAGGCAGAGCAGTGACCTCTCTGAATGCTCAAATCTCATTGGCTACGTCGCTGATACTGTGGGCGCGATCGCGTGAATGCCGCTTGTTGTGATTGGTTCTTGTTGCAGCAGTAGGGCCCGCCCCCGGTGGCCTCAGCAGTCGCATATTACACCTCCGATTGGAGGCAGCTCTTGTCAATCATTAGGGATATTAAGGAAGGGGCTGACGGTTGCCAAGATGAAGCACTACGAGGTGAGTAATCTTTGAAACTCTAAACCATCAATGGGACGCTTTACGGGGACAAAATGTAATTAATGTGTCCAATTTAGAATTTTCCTGAAGCCTCCTTAGGACCTAATTTTCCCCGAATAGTCACATTTTAAGCTTTAAACATGAGCCGTGAGAATAGCATGCTGCAGCCTGTCTGGGGCTGGTTGCTATGACCGGGGATTTGTGGCCTCTCATGCACGGAGAGTCGCGTATGTTTTGGCAAACATCGTGCCTGAAAGTCAAGCTGCACCCACAGTCGTGACCAATTACTATTGCGTTGTGTATTTTCGAAGGTTTGTATATAAGTTGAACAAGTGAAACACAAAGCCCTCTGTGTAGGATAATACTCTGCATCATTGCCATCTCTGGCTGGAAAGGCTCATGTCGCTTCTTATCTTGTTATTACTCAATAGTGCAGGTGAACAGTCAAGTGCGCAATCTCGGCACTGTTGAAGTCACCCTCATGTTTTGGATGTGTAAGACTAAGCTCACGATGCAAATTCAGGTTTCTATTTCATTTAACCATTGTTGGCCTACTCCTGCAAGCGCTGAAAGTGTCTCTCGATGTTAACAAATAGTTTCATGCACCAAAACCCACCAGACAGGATTTGAAGCAGTCTGACAGAAACTGACCCAACCAGTGGCTGCTCTGGTTCCCCTTCTTTCTGATGACACATGTGGCTTTTGCAACCTATGAGGGGGGGAAGAAGACCATAGACTGGACCATAGACTGGACCATAGACTGGACCATAGACTGGAGAAGACACAGAAGACATAGACTGGAGAAGACACATAAATCGTGAAAAATATGAGGTGTTTCTATCAAAGACATAGATTTACTTTCTTGATCCCAAACTGGGAAATTGTGGTGTTACAGCAGCAGGTTAACAGATCAAATAAAACAGTATAAGAATAAGTATAAGGTAATAAGTACTTAAAATACACAGACAAACTGAAGTGTTAGACATATAGAGGGTTTTTGCATAAGATCAACAAAAACAGTGATTTTTCATGAAATTCACAACCACATAAATACTTACATTGATAGGGCTCAACAGTGTGGTTCAGGAAGAAAAAATCCCATTCATTTTCTCTATAGCCGATTTGATAATTAGCCATGATGTAAAAACGATCAAAGGTAGACTTCCTACGAGCTACCTGTGTGTGAAACGATGGAATATATTCCTGTAGAAGACACAAGTTTGTATGATATTAACCTCGTTTTAAGAAAAACACGGTTTATTCTTGACATCAGTGAAAAGAACTACACTACCCACGACCATAGAGTGCCACAGCGACGTCTCTGATTGGTGGAGCTCGCCGTTACCGTGGCAATGTTTGTTTCCCGAATGCGAATGGATGGTTTTTGCTAATAGGCTAGCTAGTTAGTTAGCTTACATGAAATGTACTAATAACCTGGTTATGCCACCTGGTTTAACCAGCCTGGTTAATGAATACATTATTTGAACGAATTTCCCTCCGGGATTAATAAAGTATTTCTGATTCTGAAATTAATTATTAATGTAAGATAAGATAATCCTTTATTTATCCCACAACGGGGAAATTTACATTATATGTATACATTCTATATATATTTTCACACAATCTAAAACATAGTACAACACTTGTACTAACAGTTTAAACACTATTACAACGAACCAAGTTACATTTAACTAAAGTGAAGCGATACCATTGGCAATGGATTGTGGGAAAGTCAGTTCCTTGACTCCAGATGTAAATTATGTACACAGTCTTGTACCTTTCCCTTTTTCTCAGTTTTTTTAATGCAGTTTTTGCACCGAATCAAATGTACTATAGTCACGTAATGAGGTAGCTGGTTTTCTTGGTTCCAGGCGCCAATCTCTTGATAAAAGGATTTTGTGAAAAGTCAATGGAGGATTTGATTGGGAAAATCTACTTCCAGAACGAGAGTGGGCGGCACCTGTTGAGCTCTATGGTTTCATCTGTTGTGGTGGTTTTATGTCTTATACTTTATTATAAGGTTTTTCCTCAATAGGGGACATCGATCGATATAAAGATACAAATAAATATTCTACAAAAGCAAATGTACTAAACTTTCCTTTTTTTTCTTTGACATTGTTCACATTTACAATATGTTGAAACATAACATAAGTTGTAGACCATTTGTTTACTCGACTTTCATATTAATAGATTCATTGCATTTACACCCGATAGCACCAGAGAGCGCCATCGCAGTCTTGCGATCATTACCTGGCAGTATGTACAAAAATACTCACTGAGCACCTCTGATTGTCTGCCAAGCCATGTAAACAGTCAGTATTTTCAGTTTTCAAAAAATGGCCTCTTACATTGGTTTAGGAGATTCAGACAGCCTCTCCCTGCTTCACTGTCGGCCAGACTGCATTACCTTCACAGACTGTCACTGCCAGCTTTATATAGATGAGATGGGGGCGGTACGGTGGCATTGGGGATGCCTGGCAGCCCCTGCTAGTGGTGGTTGGCTGCGCTACAGCTTACACACAACATTTGACTGGGCCTGAATTAACAAAAGCAATAATAATAAGTTCAACCTAAAAGTAATTCTAGTGCCAGTAAGTCCCTAGTTATCCTCTCAGACAGTCTCAAATTTGAATTCATTAGCAACACTTTTACATGTCTGAATTCTGACTATACTGTTTAGTCATAATACTTAAAATGTGTGCATTAAACTTCCACGTGCGACTTTCTGCCTTCCGTTCAATATGAAAACTAGCCCAACTTGGTAAAATGGGGTGGGGGTGGGGGTGGGCTTCCCCCGCGGGGAGTTCCCCAACTAATCCCTCATAGTTTGGAGTATTATCACCCCTTGGTGGCAGGGAAGGTTGCTGGTTATGCAGAGTTAGCTGTAGACGTTTATATTTAGCCGGGCAGAGGAAGCGAGGGGGTCAGAAGAGGAAGCTGCTGGGTTAATGTTTGTCGTCTTACCTCACCTCCATCTTCCCACTTAGCCAGGGGTTGAGAGGTGTTGGGGGGTCATCAGGTGTCCTTTTTTGAGGGAGGGGTTGTGTTTCGCATTCAAGTCTGTGCAGCTCTGAAATATAGCCTTGCTCTCTGCTCTACAAGTTTGCTTCATGGGATACGCACAGACGATATACTGGGGGCAGCATGCCAGGGTGGTACTGGGCATTCCTTTGTATGCAACTGTGCACACACATGTTTCATATGTCCACGCTCCACAGCTCGCCTGGCAGTTAAATAAAGCAGCGAGCAGAAGTGAAGGAATGAAAAAGGGAGGGAGAGAGAATGACAGAGAGGAGGAAGAGGGAGGGGCAGAGGAGGGGTGGGGGGCAGACAGATTTATTTCCACAGCTGAGTTCTGCCCGTCTCTTCTGTGGTTTGACGTGGATTTTGAATAAACTCAACAGAGGTGAAGAGAGTTAGGGGAAGAAGGGAATACACAGGAGGAGGACTGTGGACATGGATGCACTAGCACTAGAAGCCACAGGCGGTAAAAAGCCAGCTAACGGGACTGCGGCGGTGGCAACTGCTGCTGCCCCAGTACCAGTACCAGCTCCAGCCCCGGTTAAACGCAAACCTGCTAAAAAAGCTAAAAAAGCTGTTGTTTTCTTTGAGGTGGAGATCCTGGATGCTAAGACCAAGGACAAGCTCTGCTTCCTGGACAAGGTGAGAACTGATTTCTCTTCTTCATAATATTATTTTAAATTTCAATTCTATTCTATAACTCTGTTTTTCTAATCCCAGCTCTTTAAAAAGACTTTTCAATATATTGTATGTTCACATTTGACTGCTTTTGTTGTGTGTCTGTCTGTTACTAAACACAACAGGTGCAGTGTGTCTGCTCCTGTATCACAGAAAAAAGTGTGTGTGTGTGTATGTGAGTCAGATGTTTTCTGGTGGAGCTGCTGTAGCTGCAGACTCTGCTGTCAGTCAGTGGATGTGTTAGTGGCAGTGTAAGTGAATGTAAACACTGTAAGGTTCCCCTACCTGCATATTGATGGCACACTCGCATGCAGGAAGTGGACAAAATATCAGACAATCCGACAGGCTTCAAATGAATGTCATCTGCCAAGTCAGAGTTAACTGTGCATGTGACATTGATGGGAAGTCTGTGGTTATGTTTAAGTGGACTAAGATTGTAAAAAAAAAAAGAAACATTTCAACAGCGCTGCATGTTTTAAAATGATACAATCTGTTATTTTAGGAATGATCGTGTCGAAAAGTACCAAAGTAAAAAAACAAATCCAGATCATAAAGAAGAAGAGAGAGAAGACTGTCTTGAATGTGCACTGTCTTAATTTCTATGTTTTTCAGAAAAGTCCAGGGTTTATACCCCTCCTCTCATTCTTGCTGAAAACGCAGGTGCTACAGCCTTAAAATGTTCAACTGGAAAAGTGGATTCTAACAACAATCTGTTCTTCGAGGGATTATCAGATTGGACGTTGAAAGTGTTTGTGGCGACAGCTGGAAGCAGCAGCAGTGTTAGAGAGGAGTTTAATGAAGACAGGAAGTTGTATTAGAAAGGTAAACAAAGACTGTTCAGATTTATTCCTCTCAGAATAAGGTTCGTCATGGCACCAGATTCTTGAAAGATCAAACGAAGTCAAAACCTGTTTCAATACCACAAAAAAAACACAAGTCAACTCCTGCACACTGTCTAAACTAAACATAAATGTTGGCAGTGTTTCTGTAAGAGAAAACCTCAAATCTTTCACTCCTGACAGCTTATACTTGAAACTGAAAATGTGATTAGTGATTTATTTTTTTTACATTTTGGTGCTTTTTGATACGATCCAACATGAAAATAACAGGGAGATGTTATCGTTTCAAAACACTTGGTCTTACTAAGTATTGAACATTTTGACAACCCTTGTCAAACCCTTGTCAGCTTGTGTTTTGGTGCATTCCATTTACCTCGGATGTCAGAGCTGGGAATGACGTCACACCCGAGTTGACCGCGTTCCAGTAACGAGTTGGACAGCAACATGGACGACTCCAGGAGTACCTATGTTGTGTTCGTTGATTCCAGGCGACAACAACACACCACATGTTAGTTTGCACACGAAAATAACACAACATGTCCACAAATAGAACTTGCACTAAACTATCGTTGATTGATTTAATTACACAAAACAAAACTAAGTTGCCAAATAACAACTATAGTGTACCGCCTAACTTTACTGTTGATGCACAGGAGCAGCCATGTTGGATTTTGAGCTTGGATTACCGAAGTTCAGAGTTTCCAAGTCGGACTTCCGAATTCAGGGGGCATTCCCGATTACGTATCTGACTGGAACCTCTGAGTTTCTGACCTGAGATCAAATGGAACGCACTATAATACTGACAGATGGACTGAAGTTGTGTTTACATTGGGACTGAAAGGTTTCACTGGTGAATGAGCTGCATTTATTTTGAAGGACATTTAAGCCTAATGTTTTACCAGGTATATGTGCAGTGATTTGTACTTGGCCTGCACTTATGGACGTGTTAACCTTCTCTAATTTGTTCATGCCATGTCTGTATGTCATGGCATGTGCTGCTGCATTAGGAGCTTTGAAGTAATGTTAGTGTGAGACTTGTAGGCCCACGGAGAGGCATTAGACACGTTTACAGTGGTGTTAGTCTTCCATCCGGGACACACTCAGCTGATCAAAGGTTGCTCCTCAGGATCACAAAGGATAAAGTAGCCAGATTAAAACCTGTTGTCGGATTAGCAAGGTTTCCATGGCGATAGGGGGTGCAATCTTAACAGCTGTGGAAAGGAAGTTTCCAGAAATGACGGATAGCGGATTGGATTTAGTCAAGGGGGCGTGAGGAGGGGCTGGTTTCTTTACCAAGCTAAAGTGGCAGACAGAGTTAGAAATAAAACTGTATCACGTCTGCGTCCAGCTTCAAGAAAAGCCTTTTAGATAGGGAGGGGGCGTTGGGGGCCCCTGGGGTCACAGAGAGGTGGTTTCTCAGTGATGTCATCCTGCTAAAAATGGCATGTGGTCTGCAAGACGCCTCGAACAGAAGCCAAGTTTGTTACAGCAGACCTCTTCACTCTATAACCCTTTTCACACATTTCACTGTCTCAATTGCACAAATACTTTGGCAATGTTTTAGACAGTGTGCAAGAGTTTGGCTGCATCTTTTAGTTATTAAAAGCAAGGTTATTGGGTGGAAATTTGGTCAGAGAGAGTGAAGGATGACATGCACCAAACAGCACCCAGTGCAACAAGGACTATAACCTCTGTTCATGGGACGTCTGCTCCACCTCTGAGCTGAACCAGCACCCCAGTATTCATTTAGATCCATGTCCAAGTCTAAAAAAAAAAAAACGGTAGAGTGACAACTATATTACTGATATTTCTATAAACAATAAAGATAGTGTGTCGGGTCAAACATTTGAAGTGATGCTATCAGATGATGGGGAATAATTGATGATCAAGAGGTTTCAATGCTCCACTTATACTAACCGTGTTTGTCCAGACCTGCCTTTTACCATCGGATTTGTTGTCAATGTTTCTATATTTGGGGTTGTCGGGCCGTTGCTGGCAGCCTCGCACAAGGTCATGTACGCTGGTTGCCCTTATGTTTGTATGCTTGTGTTTGTGTGTGTGCTGCTCTGCTGTTTGAAACCCCAATACCAGCTGTTAAATAGCCCACATCCATTGGATGAGTGGGCATAGCCAGGGCTAAATTTATCACTAATCACCTTCATGAATGGAAAAAAACAGGGCTATTATCTGTCCCTCTGTGCATGTGTGTGTGTGTTTTCACATGACCCTCCTCTTAATAATTGTGTTATTTGTAGGTCGAGCCAAATGCCACCATTGGAGAGATCAAGTCTATGTTCCACAAGAGCCGTAAGTGCCATCCCTCAGCAGGCAACTGAAGCCTCATAAATCAGCCAATCATGAAGCTGCACACAGAGCAACTCACTTTATGCTCAGCTGTAATATGTTTATGAGAGTATCTCTGTGTCTGTTTTAGATCCTCAGTTCTACCCAACCAGACAATCCATCCGCCTCGACGCCAGTAAGTGAGCCCAAGAGCGATTGTCAATCAGTGAAGGTTGTTCTTTATATTCCTGAATCACAGTTAACTCATAAGGCAAACATGTGCTCATGTGTTTCAGAGGGGAAGTCTCTGAAGGATGAGGATGTTCTGCAGCATCTTCCTGTGGGAACGACGGCCACCTTCTACTTCAGAGACCTGGGAGCCCAGATCAGCTGGGTCACGGTGAGTACTAACACAAAGCTGTACACGATGTGCACATAGTCAGTTCTGAGCGTGTGTGGAGAAGTCTCCTCCGAGCTTAATGTGCTTCAGTCTAACTGTTATAGTTACATTGTGTCTCGGCTGGGAAACAGGCAGAACAAGCAGCGGGAAAATGTATTTTCTGTTCTAATTAACAAGCGACAATGTCAGTAATATGACAACATGGCTTTGGAGGCACAAGCAAAGGCTGTATGTTCTTTGTGCCTCGTCAGTTTCAAGCATCTTTGAGGTAATTTTCATAGAAACAATAAAAATCACATTGACAACCACAACCTTTTCTTCTTTTCTTCAGGTCTTTCTGACGGAGTATACCGGTCCTCTGGTCATCTATCTCATGTTCTACTTCAGAGTTCCCTTCATCTACGCACCCAAATACGACTTCACCACCAGTAAACACTGGGTCGTCCAGTGAGTGTCACGACTCTGCTGTTCTGTACTTAATGATGTGTTCTGGTATTGTTTGGTCACAGCTTTTCTCTTTTTTATCAATGAATTAAATACAATCAAATTTCAATTACAAAGCATTCAAATCCACAAAAGTGTTGTGCAATCAAACATAAAGACAACAACACAAGTAGTCAAAGGCTCAAAAAGATAAATAGGAAAGAATTCAAAATGAAAAAGGCAACTCTCATGCAGAGAATCATAGTCAGAATCTGTTTCTTATTGGCCAAGTGTATGTGGTTGGGGTTTAAGAAGAAGACGAAGAGTCCTGAGGGGGACTATCAGATTTTCTTACACTATTATTCGACGTGCTTGACAAGGTGGAGATGAGGTAGTACTGACAGAGGATGTGGATTGGCCTTCAATGTAGTGATAAAACTATACATGAAAAAGAGGGTGAATTTAAACTATGACAGTAATGGGTGGGGGGCACTGGTAGCCTAGTGGGTAGTGCACGTGCTCCTATGTAAAGAGGCTACAGTCCTTCAAGCGGACGGCCTAGATTCGATTCCTACCTGTGGCATATATCTCTAAAAATGTAGGCATGAAAGGCAAAGAAATAAACCTTTAAAAAACACAATGACAATAATAAAAGAAAAAAAATGAAGTTCTTTGTTAGGCCTTTTTGCCTTTATCAGATTGGACAGCTGAAGAGAGACAGGAAATGTTGGGAGGAGAGAGAGAGAGGGATGATTTTTCAGCCAATAATAGAGGAGATACTTAAATAAAGTACAAATATAAAGTAGCATCAATTAGGTATCTATATCATCTTTTTCTGACAATAGTCAGGCTAACACTGGGTGTGTTGTGTTGGCAGCCTCGCCTGTATGTGTCACTCTTTCCACTACGTCAAGAGGCTGCTGGAGACGCTGTTTGTCCATCGCTTCTCTCACGGGACAATGCCGTTACGCAACATCTTTAAGGTGAGACACCCTCCCCCTACTCATTCTCATCAGTCACTTGTGGCTTTGCATCAGTGTGATGAGGATTGAAAGGAGTCAGAAGTGTATCTGTACCAACACGAGGACGCCTCAGTGACAGAGCTCCTGTCCAATTCTGCGTTTCAGAACTGTACCTACTACTGGGGCTTCGCAGCATGGATGGCCTATTACATCAACCACCCGCTGTACACACCGCCCAGTCAGTATCTTAACATTGAAGTATATCAACGAGTCACTCTTACTGCTTTGTTTCATTACTCATGTTAACTTTGTTCTTCTGCAGTTTACGGGGAGCAACAAATCCGACTGGCCCTCATCCTCTTCTTGGTAAGAATCTTTTTATCCTTAAATCTGTATTGTGTTATTTATGGAGCATTTGATGTTTTTTAACTGATAAAAAAAAATTGTGAAAATAAAACGTTGTTTACACCAGGTGTATGTGGGATCATTTGTGATGTCTTTGTCAGCCTGAGAAGTTTACAAAAGGAGTGTTTCTAAAAGTGACTGACCCTGACTTTGAATACTTTTTTTAAACATATTTTCACAACTTGATCACTTATGTTGCTTTTTCCTCCTCAGTTCTGTCAAATAGGAAACTTTTCCATCCACATTGCTCTCCGGAACCTCCGCCCGCCAGGTACACACACACACACACACACACACACACACACACACACACACACACACACACACACACACACACACATTGACGAGTCCCACAGTCTTGTCCCATGCAATGTAAAGTAAAATGACACATTATTGTCAGAAATACAGTCCCTCTGAAATTAATAAAATAAATGTATTTTCTTTGCAGCACTTCCGGGGATGTGTTTTAGAAGACATTTCCAACATTCTGGCCCATGAACCTTAATATATTTCTGTTGCTTTCAATTTAAGTCCCCAAAAACATTTTTATAGCATAAAATATAGCAAGTATTTCCATATATCACAAAATATAAATTACAAAACAATGAACAATCAAATTCAGCTCCACCAGATGCACCCATTGCTCATGTGACATAAACTTGTTTCCAGAATAAAAGCCCAAACCCGCCTGGACTAAGTAAAAATAAAACTACACAAACAGACATCACCAGAATCCAAACTGTTCATATTTTCTTTTTAAAGAAAGTTGTGATTTTGTTTTCTTTGACTTCATCCAGGTTCTAAGACCAGGAAGATCCCCTATCCCACCAAGAACCCCTTCACCTGGATCTTCCTGCTGGTCTCTTGCCCCAACTACACCTACGAGGTAACACATTTTGTATTCATAAAGTGACCCTAACCCTACGAGAGTTATTGCTAAATGATTATAGCGTTAAAAACTAAAGCAGGGAAACCATAAAGTTTCTGTGAGGGAATTTCAGCCAGTGTCAATTTTGGCGCCCCCTGTGGACAAAGTGGTACCTCTTATCTCTTTGCCAATTTTGGCCTGTAAAGGTGCCAGTAGTGTTTTCTTATAAAAAAATCTCTTCCTACTTTTTCTTCACGGTCAAATGTATCACTCATCTATCATGCCTTGGAAAATGTAAATTAAATAATCGCTAGGGTTTCAAGAGGGTCCTCGCACGGTTCGTGCTCGGGCCCTAAAAATGCTGTTTCAGCAGCTATTATTTGCAGTTATTCACTTCATTGATCACCGACCCTGCAGCAGGGGTTACAGGCATTAAATATGACTTTATAGAAATATATCAATCCTGTCCCTGATGGCCTTGTTTGCTTCTGTAGGTCATAAAGAGCCATCAGTATTAATTTCACTGTTTTTATTTCCAGTTAAAAACTCCACAAAGGAGCTTTAAAGTTTTAAAATCTTTGGGATTTAGTAGATTTATACCCGAGTATTTTTCTTTTTTCCACACTGTCTTTGACTTAAAAACAAACACTGAAGGACTGATACACAAAAGGATTATGTGGCTGTTGTGTCCACTAAACCTTTAAAAATAATATAACATTTTATTGACTGTAATATACTAATATATAAGGTGATGTTAGCTAATATTTAAATGAATCATTATGCAATAACTTGGGAAATATTAGGCCTTATCTATGCCAATGTACCCCATTGCAAAACTGCCTATTGGCTAACGGCCACACACAGGCAGAGGGAAAATTTTAGCGTCTGCTGAGAGTAGGTGGTAAATGCGCCACAGTATTTATAAGCGATGATGCAACTTTGCACTAATCAGGACCACATCTGTTCCACCTCTGTATCATCTGACATAAATTATCTGTAAATGAAGCCTGTGAAAAGTACCTTGATTAGAAAACTAGAGTAAACTGCACAGAGCGTAACAGCTTATCAGCGTTTTTATGCTGGAATAACATAAGTGCAATGTGATTTGTGTTTTGGACGTTGATACAGAGCAGATAGAGGGGGCAACTGATGTCCAATTCATGGAGCTATCAAGTGCAGCAATCCATTCTTAGTGAATCAGGCTCTAAAGGTTTTCTAGGAAAAGGTTGTAGTTACTGCCCTCTTGTGGTTTGTGTCTGTATGTAACATCCCTCCGCCTCTTCCTCCTGCAGCTGGGCTCCTGGCTCGGCTTCACCCTGATGACCCAGTGCCTGCCGGTGGCCTTCTTCACCGTGGTGGGTTTCGTCCAGATGACGGTGTGGGCCAAGGGGAAGCACCGCAGCTACCTGAAGGAGTTCCGCGACTACCCTCCTCTGCGCTCGCCCATCCTGCCCTTCGTCCTTTAGAGGAAGACTCAACCACTTCCTCACCCATTCAGAGCTCCCTCTTTTTAGGAGTCAAGTACCCCTCCCTCCCCTCGTCTCCTTTTACAGCCCCCAAATCTCCACTGGAACTTAGTGAACTGACAGAAGGAGCCTGTCTCGTTTCCCTCTTTTGTCTCTGTCCCCTCCTGTCTGTGAACCCATGTGATGCTGAGCAGAAATGTAAAAGAAATCTCAACTTGCTTTTTTAACGCCCACCAACAAACCCATTCTGATTGGTTAATTGATTTGTGTTCTCAGAGCAGTCTTAGCCGCCAAGTCTCCCTGTGTGTGCTGTATTAGTTACTGTACATAAAAACTGTAACATGTGAAACAACAACTCTGGTGTCATCAAACGCTGTTGTCTTTGTGCTGAATGGAGATATTCAGCACATCTGGACCTGTTCAGGTTTGATATCCACTGATCTAAATTTGAAACCATGACAGCATTTAATTTTTGTTGATGTCTGCAGTAATTTATTAAAAAAAAGTTAACCAGTGTGTTGTTGGCTTGCTCTGTGGGGTGTCTAGGGCGTCACTAAGTTTGTACAGAAGCCACCAGCGCTCCTGTCTGAGCTGTGTATCAGTTATACCTGAAAAGCTTTCATCCAAACATTGTTGTCAACAGAAGGCACATTTAAAGAGTCTTAATCAGGACTGAAATGTGTCATCTAGTTGTCAATGCCAAATCTGTCCAAACATGTGGAAGTTTATTTCAAACAGGATTTGCAGTTATCAAGGTAAAGTGAAGGTGGTCGACTTCTTACCAAGGGTTTATCACCATGGTAACTTGTGCTGAGTCCCTAACCTGCAGGTTAAGTTTGGGATAAGAGATCAACCTGTATGAAACAACCCCTACTGACCAATCAGATCTCTTTATCCTGGAGCTTCGCGGACTGATCATGACAGAGCAGGAGAGAGAGACAGAGCTTAGTTTTTCACACCAAAATGATTTGATACTTAAGTCAGTGACATCTTCTAGTTTATGTACATACGAGTAAAGGTGTAAAGAAAACATACTTACTGCTTTTAAATATATTCTCATATTCAATTTTTAAAGCTCATTACCATCCAGCGAGCAGTCAGGGCTGAAGCCGAGGCTTTATGTTGAACTATCAGACACACCAGATATGAGAAAATAATTCATTACATGGAAGAAACCGAGTTTTTATATTCACCTCTATTTTGTACTGATGATAAAGTGGTATAATAAACTCTAATTTACACAGTCAGCGAGTTGTTTCCCTGCCAGTTCTTCCTGAATGTGTCTCAAGCTGTGTTGATGTGAGTCTGCACTTTGTGTTTGACGTGATCATTTTATTGCATCATAGTTTACTCAGGATGTTAAAATATGATGATTTGCTGACGGCAGACTTGTCACGGTTTAGTTTAATCTCTGATGTCAGGGTCAGTGAAACCAAAAGATATAAGTATGTTGAACTTGCTTTAACTGAGATATAAAGAGTTTTGTAAATGGCTCTCACGCTCACTCTGACTGATCAAAGAATACACTGAAATCTTCAGCGATGTCATCCAGAGTGTTTGATCTAAAGAAGGCTGAAGGTTGTAGAGCTTAAACAATATTGTTTATTGTGAACGGCAGCACATATATACAGAGAAGGTGAAGAATCAGAGGATGTACTGATCATGCAGCTTCAGCCTGAGCCTCGATTTTCTTCTTCCTCAGCTGGAGCCTCCTCTCTCTTTCGTACTCCTTCATGCGCATCACATAGCTGGAGACGGAAAAACACAAGTTACAAATTAAATAATGTAGTGATTGTATGTGACAACACTTTCTTCAATTACTTGAGGGAGTTACAAGTTCATAGGGATCAGTGATCCCCATATATAGACTTCAGGTAGATAAAGTTAGGATGCACCGATCAGAATCAGCAGATATTAAACATGTTGACAAACATCAGCACATTTGAAAATACTGTGGCTTGCACCGATGACAGTAGCTGATGTGCATCTGTTGTATCGCATCAATTTAATCCTGACAAGCTAGTTCACCCAACGGCTGATTCAGAGAGGAGAGGTTTCTGAAATCAGTATCAACAACATAATAAAGTAGTCGACTGTGGTTTAGTAGTCAGCTGTTTGGCTTGTAGTCAGCCCTGTGCCTAAGTATATTTTTAACCAATTACAATTTTTTTTAAATTTAACAGTCAAAGATCAGAGTTGGGGATGGAATAATTAGTGAACAGTCTCCCTTTGCATTCCTGCACTATAAGTGATATATACAGTGAGAGATGTCCCTGGTTTCTAAATGGTTGAGGTGCCTCTGTGAGGAAGTTTCATTTTGTGTTCATTTTTCATTCTGGCGCCACCTCTTATCTCTTCACTGTTCCTCTCGTGTACTTCTCTGCCAAAGTATTGAGGGCAGCGAGCTGCTACTCGCATCTTCTGACATCATACCCTCAGCAGCAGTAATAAGCATTAAAGTTACTGTAAGGAAATAATCTAGAAATAATCTCAATTATCTGATGGTCTTGTTGCTTTGAGTGTCATATAGAGACATTAGTTTAATTCAGTCTGTTTCATAACCAGCTGAAATCTCCCCACAGGAGCTTCAACACGGCCTCGCTTCCTCAGCTGTTATGAAGCTTGTAAAGGCAACTGTCTGGTGCAGATGTCACTGAGTCCCAAGTTGGTTCTGATTTTTTTTTCTATGGCTTTTCATGCCTTTATTGAGAACAGGACAGTGGATAGAGTCAGAAACAAGGATGATAGGGCGGAGGGGTGATATGAGGTTAATGACTGGAGCGGGAGGCAAATCCTTGCCTCTTTACATGCAATGAGCTACTGAACCACTAGGGCAAACTTGCATCCCTTGTTTTATTTGTTTTGATCATATAGTCTTCGATTCCCAGTTTCTTCTACAACGGCCTCAATATAAGTGTATGTGCTGAAAGCACTGCTGTCTAGTGCCTCGGGTAACCACACCAGACAAAGTCTGACTGAACCCAACCTCGTAAATCTGTTCACTGTAACACTTACTCCTGGTGTTCACAATAGTCCCAGTCGTGTCTCTCGTGCTTGCAGGCCAGAAAGTTGGGCCAGTTGTCCCTCTTGCACTTCATGAGTTTCAGGAGGTACTGGGCACAGTAGTCCCTCTGCTTCAGAGGAAGCTGGGCCAAGTTCATCTGCTCCTGAGTTGCTACCATCTCTGGCAAAACAACAACAACAAAAAACAACAAGTTTCAGTATAATTGTTGAGTGAACCAGGAAGGAACTGAAGTCACAATTTGGACGGCTGTGGGAATCTTCATGTGAGGTGTGTATTTTTTCAGACTTTAGACTGTAGACTTTCTCCCCTATAAATTCATATGAATGCTTTCTATATAATGTAGTGTATAACATTATAGTACTGGGTTTATATCATGTTCAGTATCATCTGCAGTGATTACGTTGGGATTATGTGCCACATTATCTCACTTCCCGTCAGGCCTGTGCTCAAACATCGTTATGGCAATACATGTCGTCGTGCGCTCCTCACCAATAGATGTATGGATGCTGATGTTACAGAATCAATATGGCTGCAAAGCTGTGCAGTGATAGCCATCACTCTGGGATTCAAATATTTTAATGTATTTCTAGGATCTCTGAGGACCTGAATTTAAGTGTTTTAAGTTGTAGGATTCTTTATACACCTCTTCTGTTATTCTCAACAATAAAGAACAGCTGTTGTAATGAATTCTGTGTAGGACATGCTCATTATTTAAAATCAATGTATCACGATATGTATCGTATCCTGGCCTCTGTATAGTTGTATCGTATTGTGGGGTTGTGGAAAATACCCAGCCCTGCACGTTCATCATTATTATTGACTTCATATTTAAGCCGCTAGATTGTAATTCACTATATTTTATATTTCACTTATATTTGATGATCTTTTGTTATTCTTTTTTTCCTGTCAAATCTTAATTTACCTTACACCAGATTTAAATTAAAAAGTAAACATTTGCTCTCGAGCATGTCAACGGGGTTCATAAGGTGGTTTTATTTTACAGTGCATGTATCTGCATAGACGGACAGTTTCACTGAGAATCAAGTTGTGTTGATCACAGTAAGTAGGAGTGCTTAGTGTGCAAATGTGTCATCAATTGTTTTTAATCTTCAGCACACACATGAACAAAAACATTTGCAATTTACCTGAATGAATGAGAAATTCTGATCTGTTGTGAATAACAAACTAACTGTTCAGAGATTTGAACGTAATCACTGCAACTTTTACGCTTATTATATAACTCTTTTATATTTTTACTTCTCAATTGATTTTTGGTTTTATTTCTAAATATTTTTGTCTGTGGGATGTGTGGTAAAAAAAACATGGTGATAAATGTTTTTGTGATAAAAGATTTGAGATTTCCTGAAGGTGGAAGTTTCTTCTGTGTGATTGTGAGTTTGTTTGTTTTAATGTTGATTTTTCTCTGTCATGGAGCTTTTTGATGTCTTGTTGTTGTTGAAATGTGATATATAAATATGCCTAATATAAGAGAGTATCGATGTAAGGTGAGCTAAAACGATTAAGACAAAGTGTCGTAAATACAGAGACCAGGTCGGTCGATAACAAAATGAATAAATAAATAAAAACTAGACAGCGTCAATATCTCTGTCACTGTGCTGACATTACACCATCTTATCTAATAAGTAAAACATTATAAACAGAGAATAGATCATTAATTAAAGGTTTCTTTGGTAAAAGCAGACAAACCTCTCTCTTTCCTCTCTCCGAAACCAAACTCGGGGTCGAACTCGAACTTTTTGGAGGGGTCGGGCTCGGTGTCCCTCTCGGTGATGTACCGTCTGCCCAGGTGAGCTCCCATGGCACCGACGATGTGTATACACCTAAAGCTAAATTACTGTATGCTATATGCAGGCTAATTCTGTAATATTTCCCAAATGCAGCCGTCCACCATTCGGTCACCTCCACAAGCCCCCTGTTTCTACTTCCGCTTGTCACCGGAAATAAACAGCCAAGCAGTCCCTCAGGAAACACTTTCCCCCCTGTACACATATTAAAAGTTCCGCTGACTGATAATGGTTGTTTAATAATATTGTTTTAACTACTTAAGTGATGACAAAACAATCGATGTTTTTACTCGTTAAATTAGTTTTTTTTTTTTTTACAAACAATTAAATTTACGGAGAGGAGGAAGATTTTTATTTTCATTATTTACTTCGAGAAAAGTAAAAATGTCAATAAAAAGTCGAAATGTCGAGAATATAATTAAAACACAACTTTAAAAATTAAGTCGAAGTTGATCGAAATTATGTTTGAACCAATATTTACAGTCTATGGTTTGAACCTATGGTTTGAAGTTAAAGGTGCACTGTGGAGTTTTGGTAGATAAATTTAAAAGTTAAGAAGTTAAACAATTCTGTAGCCTACTATATATTCTGAAATAAATACACAAACTTCATTCAAAGGAAAAAAATAGGACCCTGGAACACTGTTTGGAGCTGAAAAGCTACAAGGAGAGTTTTTTTTTCTTTTACATTTCTCTACCAAAATTCCAGGGTGCACCTTTAATTCATCTCTATCTCTATCTCTTTTTTTTTTTTTTCAAACAGATATCGAAGGGATTATTGGAAACATTTATCGTTTACGGTGGTTAGGAAGTGCAAAACAAAATTACAAAAAAACCTAAAACACTTTAAGCGAGGAGAAAACAAATTTACATTTTAGAATTTTGTTTTACAAACCACAGTCTTGCTGGAAAGGGAATAGAAATAGAAAGCCTTTATTGTCATTATACAATCGTACAACCAAATTAGAAAGCAAGATTCTGTCATTTGCAAATTTGATTTAATGACTGGCAAAAGTGTTCTGCCACTCGTACACTGTATGTGTGTCTCAGCGTTCGTAAAAGTGTTTTGCATCTTGTACATTCTTTTTCTATAAATGTTAAATTGTTCTGTCCTTGGCTAAAGTGTTTCACTCTTTGTAATTTTGTTTCGCACCTCCCAGTCGCCGTCATAGATTCAAATACCTGAAATGTAATGTGTTTATTCTTTTACAACATTAAAGCTGGACTTAGATTCATTGTATTTTGGTGTATTTCATATAACCTTGTTCATTAGCAGATAAGTCAAGGTGTGGTAGATATATTCTTTTGTAATTTGCACAGACATTTCATGCAGATTAATAGAGAAGCTTTTTGTGGCAGAAATGCATTTATCAACACTTTTATTACTCGTTTTATGTTGTGCAACCAAGATGCATTGCCATTGTGTATTTGTGGAAATAGGCCACCTGTACAGCAGAGATTTTCATTTGTACTCTGAAAAGAAAACTGAGTCAGTATTACAAAATAAATCGCGTCCAATTGATTCTAGAGGCATACAAATACATTTATTTATCACATTTTAAACTTACACACAACTCACATCATCTCCATAGTGCAAACACATCACGTTTTACAGCGTAAACTCAAAGCATCCGTGTTATTTTATATTTCTAATCTCAATGCCAAAAAGTGCAATTTATTTTTATTAAAACAATTAAAATCCTACCAAAATATATTAATATTCTAACACTTACTTCTTATTTGTTTAATGTTACGGAACATGTTTTAAGTCTCTTTAAAAAAACAACACTTTGTCACCAGGCTTCTCTTTTGTTTCTCCCCCTTCACCCTTTCTTTATTCTTCAGGTTTCATCCCTTCAAGGAAGTGAAGTGCAGCAGTTCAACAATGAAAACATTGTGCAGCTGAAGTTTTTGTCACTGATAGAGATCATCTTCGCCCTCTTCTCTGAACAGGCCTGACTCAGGGCCAGACCCCTGACCTCCAGCACGGGTACCAGTAGCAGAAGGAAACCTAGGTGAGGAAAAAAGGAATGAGCCTCGAATGTGTCCTCAGGAAAACTGTATTATCTGTAGTGGCATGTGTGTTGAACATGTATGTGTGCACCTGAAGTTTCCAAAGCCCCGGCTCTGCTGCAGAGTCTGAGCGAACATTTCATATTTTCGGATGTCGTTGTCGCTGACTGAGCGACGAGCGAATCGCATTGCCTCTTCAAAGTGGTCCTTCCTGAGCTCTGGGACCGGATCAAAGTCCTCATCCTGTAGACATTCAATCAAAAACCTTCTTAATAAGGACACGGTACACTGATTGTGTGTGTGTGTGTGTGTGTGTGTGTGTGTGTGTGTGTGTGTGTGTGTGTGTTCCCAGTCCAAAGGCTGAAAGTTACAAAACACACAGCCGCCCTTTAGGGAACTTCTTTATCTCCCACTGCCTCTGTCTTTACCGAGCACACACAGCCCGGTACTGTTTGAGGAGTGGAGCACAGGTGTGTTTTTGTTCAAGTTCTACCAAGTGCTCCAATGGAGGAAGGGGCCCTTATTGGTCCTGAAATAAATCTACAGTTTTTGTTTGGATTGGTTTCTCTCTCAGTCATAACTGTCATAGTTAAAGGAAAATTTATTGAATCGATGAACATGATTCTTAACTCTTGAATATGTTTAGAAAATAAACCTTTTTAAGCTCAAATGGCTAAAAGATGCATTATATGACATAGTTTAGTTATTGTTGTTGTGTAATTTAAAATGCAATAGAGTTTTTAAGGATGTGACACAAAATTAAAGTCATTTAAATTAGTCACTGGAATTTTAAACTTTGATATGATACTAGTAAAATTGATAACTGTTGTGATGCCATGGAAAAAAAAAAGTAAAAGTCTTAGGCGCCTAATATTGTTTTAATTACCAAAAATGGCAGGTTTACTCGACACTGTCAAAATGATTAAAAATCCATTCGCAACATTTTCGGTTCTTGCTAATCAAGGTGGTTAATCTTTTCTGTGTGCAGGGTTTTGCTTGAAATTTTTGATGGATTCATCTTCTCTTATGCACCTATATGAATATATATAAAGTATAAGTATAAAGTATTTAAATAAAAATTTAGTTATTTTCGATAGGGTGGCTCATTAAAATAAAATATACTGTTTCCTTTTAAATGTGTTGTAATGACTAAGTATTGACCTTATTTTAAAGCCTTGAAGGGGTAATTTGAGTAATGGAGGTGTGGTTGTATCAAAATCACAGGGTTGGCTGAGGCTGTGGGGGAGGGGCCCAATGGGATATCTTCTTGAAACTCCCCTTTTATTGACTTTTATTGACTTTTATTGTTTGTCCAATTTTTTGTTTGTTTGGTTTGTTTTATTTGTCTGACTACGTGAGCTACTGGATACCTGAATTTCCCCAAGGGGATGAATAAAGTATCTATCTATCTATCTAATATGAAGGTGTTAATGAGTACAAATGCAGCACAGCGTTAGCAGTCTGACCATGGGGATGCCCGCTCTGTTTTGCCTCTGACGCTCAGCGTTGATCTCGGCCTCGATGGCCTCACGGATGGCCAGCTTACAGGCCCGCTGGCAGATCTCTGTCAGGTCTGCTCCAGAGAAACCGTCTGTGATGCCAGACAGGTAATCCAGGTCCACATCCTACAGGAAGGAGCAAAACACAAGTAGGTAGTACAACTTTTTAATATATAGATTCACTTCATAGCATAGTCATTCTGAGAGAGCTGGGGTTACTCTGGTAACCAAATAAGAATTCAAAGCAGTTTACTTAAAGTTATTTGAAGACTAATATCCTGTTTTTACTCCACTTGACATATCAGTCCTACGTGGACATGCATCCATACACTTTATTTAATCTATTTTCCTCATTTCTGGTTGCTTACTAGAGATCTTGATGTATTTATCTGGTAATCTCGAGATACCAGCACTAGACTTATTTTTCTCGTTTTCTCTGGATAACAAAGCTGGTTTTCCCGTTGTAACTGATTAATCCATCTTATTATCCAACATTGAACAGCATCTCTCCATCTCCTTCCATCGTATGAAATGAAGCCAAAATATCCCTGCGACGGACATATTGACATACCAAAGCACACAAACTTACAGATAAATTGTCACTGATTCCTCAATTAAGAGTCCACAACAGATTCTTGTTTGAGGCAGACGCTCACTGTTATGGAAAGTTTCAAGACTGTGATGTTAGTTTTTGTTACATTGTCTTTTGTCTTTCCTTCTCTACTCTGCTTGTGCAGTGGCTTCACTCCTAGACAGCAGGTTCTCTGTCCATCTTAATGAACCGTAAAATGTTACCTTGCTTGACTTCTTGTGATAATGGAAACATTTTCTTTGGATACAGAAAACAGAACAATAGGCTGGTCACTGTGATGACATGTCATGCTGCCATGGCCCTCACCACTGAGGTAAGTTAAGCCTGTTTCTATGTTTGTTTTGTAAATGGACTTGGAGCTTGCATAGCGCTTTTCTATTCTTATGACTACTCAAAGCACTTTTTACACCACAGGTCACACCTACCTATTCAGTATCAGTCATACACCACTAATGTAGCAGTGGGAGCAAAATGGGGCTAAGTGTCTTGCCCTAGGACACATTGACATTTGCCTGCAGGAGATGGGAAATTAACCCCCAACCTTCCTGTTGAGAGACGACCTTCTCTACCACTGAGCCACACCGTTTGAGCTTTTAAAATTGTGCTGGGAAATGAGATAAACGAGTCAAGATGAATGGATCCATGTCCACTTATGACTCCCGGCTTCAGTACATTTCTGCTAAATATATCAAGAATTGAAAGTGAAATTTAGATTAATCTATTAAAATATGATGTGCTGTCAGGTCTTAAAGCACTCAGATGTTTGTGTCGTTATTTGGCCAACTGAAAAAAAGTATTCCTTTAATAGGTTTATGCAAAATAACTCAATAAGGAAAATTCCTCAAATGACGTAGTTCTGATGCAGAATAAACAAAGTGATTAACTTGTGAGTTCCTGCTCTCTCTCTCTGCAGTACATGATACAGACACTTTACATCGAGCTCTACATGTGTGTGTATCACTGACTCGTGCCACAGGAGACTTGCGTAGGTTGGCGTTGAGAATGGCTATGCGTGATGGTTTGTCTGGGAGTGGGATGTAGATGAGCTGGTCCAAACGGCCCGGCCGCAGGATGGCAGCGTCTATGATGTCTGGTCTGGTGTTAGGGATGAACAGAGAGACAAGTCAGGGTGTCTGTTTGATTCAAAGTGTGTTCTCTCAGACCATCGCAGGGAAAAGAAATCCCAGCATGCGCACCTGTTTGTGGCGCCAATAATGAAAACGTTCTTCTTGTCGGACATGCCGTCCATCTCTGTGAGGATCTGGTTTATGACTCTGTCAGCTGCTCCACCTGCATCCCCAGCTCCACCTCCTCTGGATTTGGCGATGGAGTCCAGCTCGTCGAAAAACAGGATACAGGGGGCTGCCTGTCTGGCCTGGGGGAGAGAAGGAGGTTAAGGTTTTAAACAAAGGGTATAAAGTTTGACCAAAACACACTCCACTGCTCACAGCTTTGACGTAAAACCCCAAAGATTATTTATTTTTATTTTTGCCCTCACTTTATCAAACACGTCTCTGACGTTGGCCTCTGATTCTCCAAACCACATGGTGAGCATCTCTGGTCCTTTGATGGATATGAAGTTGGCTTGGCACTCATTGGCGATGGCCTTAGCCAGAAGAGTTTTCCCGCAGCCTGGAGGGCCGTAAAACAGCACTCCACGAGACGGAGTCATGCCGAACTTCAGGAATTTATCTGGATACTCAACAGGGTACTGAGGAGAGTGGGACAGGGATAGATGGATTATTGATGGGATGTGCGTTTGAAGGTACATGCAGGGTTTGGTGATGTCAGTTTGAGTGTTTCTATCACCTGGACCAGCTCTTGCAGTTCTCTCTTGACCTCGTCCAGCCCTCCGACGTCCTCCCAGCTCACCTGAGGAACCTCTGCGACCGTCTCTCTCAGAGCTGAGGGGTTGCTCTGGCTCAGTGCCCACTGAGAGGGAGGACAAGATGTTATTCATTCATCAAAAAATGTTCACTACTATATTTAATCTAACTAATATACTCTCACAGGCAAGTGAGCCTTTACTCTGTGTGTGTGTGTGTGTGTGTGTGTGTGTGTGTGTGTGTGTGTGTGTGTGTGTGTGTGTGTTCGCACTTGGAAGTCGTCCATGGTGACGGCCAGTGAGTTGAGCAGGTCGGCATCGATGGACTCGTCCTCCAGGTCTATGAGGGTCATCTTCTTGCGGATGGCCTGCAGAGCAGCTTCTGAGCACAGAGCAGCCATGTCTGCGCCCACATGACCGTGTGTCTCTTTGGCAATCTGAGAAGGGTTAAACAATGTTAATGTATCAAACGGTACATGTTCATATCAAGATTGGGACAGATGCCGTATGGAGGTGGCTGAATGTTTTAGTTTGTTTTTGACCCAATTTTTGAGCCAGATTTTAGCCAATTCACACATCGTCATTTGTGCGTTGTACACTGAGGCACGACAGCCGATCATGGCTCCATCAGACCAAAGAAGCTTCAGGTAAGGATAATTCGTTTTTCGTTTATAGGGCAGGAAATGGGGATGACTCCTCTACAGTCTTAAACCAACAGATGTTCAAATCACTCATAAAAGACAGAAAAGGAAAAAGTTCTTTATATTTACAAGGTATAAAATGATAAGATTGTGCATTTTAGGTTTGGAAAATGGACTTAAGTGTATGTTTGGTCCACGCTGCTGCTTCCTTACCATCTCTAGGTCCACGTCGTCACCCAGCTTCATGTTTTTGGTGTGAATCTGCAGGATCTCCAGTCTGCCCGTCGAATCCGGGATTCCGATATCGATCTCCCGATCAAACCTGCCTGCAGAGAGACACCAGCCTGTCAGAGCGGTGTTTGCATCTTATTCTAATATCAATATGGTATGTGCTGTCCTGACCGAAACGTCTCAGAGCAGAGTCTATGCTGTTTGGTCGGTTCGTGGCTGCCATGACAACCACATGAGCTCTTTGCTTCAGGCCATCCATCAGGGTCAGGAGCTGTGAGACTATACGTCTTTCCACTTCACCATGGGTCTACACACACACACACACACACACACACACACACACACACACACACACACACACACACACACACACACACACACACACACACACACACACACACACACACACACACACACACACACACACGCACACACTTAAATTGACCTTATACAGCAGAAGCAGACATTTTGTTCTTGTTCTCTGTTGGTTACTTTCTCTCTCTTGGGAGCGATGGCATCCAGTTCATCAATAAAAATGATAGATGGAGCGTTTTTCTCCGCCTCCTCAAACGCCTTCCTCAGGTTGCTCTCTGACTCTCCTGCCAGCTTACTCATGATCTCAGGACCTACAGAGAATATTAACGAGCATGTTAAATACATTTTCTCCAACACATCTATAAACAAGAAGAGTTAAAAACAGTTTCCAATACAGTTTTAGTAACTCTCAATACTTAGAATTCAATCTTTCTCGATTTGTAAGAGCAGGATTGCTTGATTTCGTTCTCTGCACATCCCTGTATCACTATGTGAACAAAAACAGCAGCCTTACCATTGATGAGGAAGAAGAAGGCACCAGTTTCATTGGCTACAGCCCGGGCCACCAGAGTCTTCCCAGTGCCTGCAGGGCCGTACAGCAGGATACCTCTGGGGGGCTGACAGAGAGTAAGGAAGGAACGTATGAAATGTCTAATGCTAGAAGTGTTTAAATAAGTTCAGAGTTTGTGTATATGAATGACACCTTGACTCCTATAGCCTTAAAAAGTCCGGGGTGTCTGAGAGGAAGCTCCACCATCTCTTTGATTTGGGCCAGCTGCTTACGACAGCCTCCGATGTCATCGTAGCCGATGTCATTAAGATTCTCCTCCTCGTCCTGTCACAGAGACGTTTGAAAGCTTCAGATCTGATTGAGTGTTTACTAAGACATGGACATGGTTCCTGATACCAGTTATGAAATCAGGCAAACTGGCCCAATGTCTTCCGAACATTTATTTAATTAAGGCATCAAGAATGAAGAAAAAGTAATTGTGTCGAAATTTCTAACTCCAGTTTGCCATTGTATAACTTCACACAATACAAAATACAAACAAAAAAAACAGTTAAGCAAGAAACTCCGATGTTTTAAAACAGTGAATTTATAAAATTATTCTGCAACACAATGTTATATTGATGATTTAGGAGTGACTGATTGATTAAAAAAAAAGTGGTAGATGATATTGCAATAGATAGTTTCAAAGAAAGGTGACAAACTAACAAATGATTGGGGAAAATATATTAAAAACAGACTATAAAGTTTAATTCAGGGAAATCTCCAAGTCTGATGAATATGGACAAATAGGTGTGAAACATTGCAGTTCATAGAAATGGCCACTTGAGGCTGATGCCAAAAGTGAGTCAAACCAGGGGCGCTGGTGGCGCAGTCGTTGGTGCTCGCGCCCCATGTATGGAGGCCTTGGTCCTCCAGGGGGGCGGCTCCTTTCCCGCATGTCGTTCCCCTCTCTCTCTCCCTGATTTCCGACTCTATCCACTGTCCTATCTCTACATTAAAGGCACAAACTCAAGCTGCAACCTCCAGTGTTGAAAGTTCCTTGAGTGTCCACTTGAGGCTGGCTGCAAAAGATTAGGATGCCCCATTTCCTGTAGCTTCCCCTCTTATTCCAGGTCAAACAAATATCTCAGAAGAAAACACAACTTGATTAAAAATACATAATTAAAAGGCAATTTTTACAGTAGAAAATAAATTCTTAACACCCTGGTGACAAAGAAGAATTTGGTCTTATAGACTAATTCAACCCTGTCGGTGAACCCCTCTCTCCCCTCCAGCACCTACCTCAATCAAATGTGGTCACTTCAGGCTAAAAAAAAAAACCCCTGCCAATCTTGAAGCTTCAAACCGGCAACTGAATAAACAATGAGTGCCACAAAAGTCCTTAACCTCTTGACTTTGAGCCTGACTGGTCCATAAAGAGTTATTTCCTACAAACACTACAGCACATTTCTTCACACTATCAGTCAAAACAGTGCATTAAGAAATGGAGTATATTTTATTAAACAAGTATCATAGAATAGAGCCGGGACTAGGGGCTCATAAAGTTTTACCTCTCTCTTGATTGGCTCTCCTTCACAGTAAATGACCGTATCCGGGGCGACGATGCAGTGCGGGCTGGGGTCTGTCTCCACCACTTTGAACTCTACGGCCCGCATGCTCCCCCTCACCAAGAAGATGTCCCCTGAAAACACAGATGAAGAGTTCAGGAACGTTGAAATGTGAACTACATATCTTTCTCACAATGAAATAACGTAACGCTGTATGATGCCGAACCACAAACAAGATGGTACAAGCAAAATATGCAGTCACGCCTGGTATAAATAAAGGATAATGAACTTTAAAGATCCCCTTGCATGCACAGAAAGCGATGCCATGTGTTTTACTGTTCAACAGAGAAAGAAGAGATCAAAAACACAAGTTTGAAACATTACACATGCTCAAGGGGGAGTGGTAAGCTGGCATCATGTAAACAACAAGAAAAACTTTAAAATCAATTCTGAAAGTTACAGGATTTAGGAAAGGTTGCATAAATCTGGAGTTTTAATACTCTCTTACTGCATGTCGGCTCAAGTTTTATTTAACCCTTGGACTGTAGGCATTGTTGCTTTTGGCAGGCCACTTTATGAAGTGTTTTCATAGCCAATGCCACTAGACAAAAAGGCGAAACAAGCTTATCAGCATCTTGCTGGCTCATCAGAGGTCTATTGTTGCTACTTTAGCGATGTAACAGATAACAGCTGTAAAGTTGAGGTCAGAATCTTTAATTAAACAAAGGTTACTTGTGATGACATCTGTGAGACCAGATGTCCAGTGATTGCAAAACTGGGTGCCTCTCATTTATTGGCTGACATAAAGGTCTCCATCTTATCTTCATTTAGCTTTATTAGGGACATTCTTACTTTTCCAGCTTTTAAAATGATTGTTCAGATTTTTTGAAGTGGGGTTTTTATGAGGTACTTGTGATAGCAAGTCGGTCAGCTTGGTCCCTTTATTGAGTAACTGCAGAGAGTTACTCAATAAATGCAATATTTACTATACACTACAGTCTCTAAGTGTACTATGGGAGGTAAAGCCTTCAGTTATCAGGCTCCTCTCCTCTGGAATCGTCTTCCAGCCGGGGTCCGGGAGGCAGACATGTATTTTTAAGAATAGACTTAAAACTTTCCTTTTTGATAAATCTTATAGTTAGGGCTGGCGCTGGTGTAGACCAGCTCCTAGTTATGCTGAGCTCCTCTCTCTCTCTCTCTCTCTCTCTCTCTCTCTCTGTGCATATACAGTACATCATGTTACTACTGCATGTATCTATCTGTAAATCTCAGTCACTAACCACCTACTTTCCTGGGAGCTCTTGAGCTCTCTTAGGCTCCTCGAGATCGTTGGTTGACGGACTGCCAGAAAAACGATTTTGTTTTAAAAAACGACCTAAAAGACAATGTAGGTATAAGTGTACGCTATATTTAGAACTTTTTCTGTCCTGTACTTTGCCATCTGCAAGCCTTTGGTTTTAGCACTACTTCAAGGCACCATATACGATTTCTTTTGTACATCAATAAAACCAACACTGAAAAGTTAACAGTTTTTGCATTGACAATGACCTGCTGTTTACTGTGGATATAAGAGGATACTTTTATGGACCTGAGTACACAGAGAGAACTCCAGATAGAGACTCTGCAGGGATAAATTATGAGTGGGGGATAACTTCTATGGAAACTGGGCGACAGGAGAGATCTAAAGTTACTTGGTGATGCAGATTTGTAATCTGAGCCCATGCCCACGAACACTGGGAGCTACAAGTTGGACTTGGTAGAACAGTACTGTACTTCAAACCTTTCTGGATCAGAGGATACTAGCCGCACACACGTCTGCAGCCTGCATCACTCACCATCCAGAGTTCCCCGACGTACTGAACGCTGCTAATCTTTAAACATTTGTTGCTTAAAATGATCTCGAACTGCAGGATGCAGTTAATTCTAAATTCAAAACAGAAATATCAGTGTACGATAAAATTTAAGTTGACTTGTACACTAAAGACCAAGTGAACTGCAGGCGAAGTAATACGTACGTTGTGTGCGAAGTTTGTTAAAACTAAGTGGCTTGCTTACAGTAGTCCTGTACAAGTACAGTCCTGAAATGAATCTAAATATAACACAATCTTACATTTTCATTGTCAATTTTTCAGAAAATTTGCCCAATTATGTGGCACAAATGGCCAATTCTGCAGCAATGTATAGCCTAGCTTCCATTCTGGCACTCTGGCTGGTTTCTAAATAAATGGTCTGAGCCGACCGGCTAATTCGTTAATTTTTGACAAGTATTGAGAATACGACCCCTCTTCAAACAATCACAACCATTCTTGGCTTACACAGGCATTTGGCTTGGACAGAATAAGGATACTCATGGGAGTCATCAGCAATAGATGCAGACTTTAGTTGCATTATGAAGATCAGGAACAGCAAAGGTCCCAGAACAGAACCTTGGAGAACACCACATCTGTGTTTGCTGTTTATAATACGTGATCCTTCATTGTGATGGCATTGCCTCTATTATAAGTGCTTGACACCAGCTAGGAACTTATTTTTGAGGGACTGGCTGGGAATTATTGTGGCTTTACAGGATCAGGGTAATTTCATTAGCAGAGCTTTTCACTGGGGGTGAGTTTTTGCACGTGTGGCAGTACCTTCATGTACAGGCCGGTAGGCTTCAAGAAAATAGGGTTTGAGGAAAACTTCAAAGAGGTTTCCTGTGAGGCCTTCAATAGTGTCATCTATAGGGAGGACATGGATCCTTTTCCCGTACTTGATATCAGGGCAGGCATGAATGCTGGGATAAAAGACATCAACGGCAATTGATTCAGATTATTTCTCGTAATGTTGTCAAACCTCACAGTAGGTATACAGGTTTGAGATTTACCTGATAACATCACCGAGCCGGACACGCAAGTTGTTGCGCGTCACACGATTCATGCGGACCCGCTCTACCCCACAGGTGTTATCAGTCAGGACGATACACACAGTTTGACGACGCTTCCTCCCTTTCAACACCACCGTGTCACCTCGGAAGAGCTGAAGCTCCTCCGTTTTATTCTGGTGGAAACACAAATCTCAGGAAAAGAGCAACATGACTGGATTCAAACCTTTTACAGACCACCAAACTCCAGACACAGACCTGGGACAGGCTGACAATACTGTTGTCTTCATTTAGAGATTCGTCCACAATGAGTCTGTTAGGTCTGTGTTTCTGCTTCAGGATGGCAGTGGAGAAATCTTCTCCCTTTGGGCTTCAAACAAGACAAACATTATGACTCTCTCACATGCAGGCCCTGCACTTGTAGCTCTAATTTCCTCATGTGACACTGAGCTGTATTTAGACTCTCTCTGGCTCTGCACGTAGCAACTAAATGGGACTGTTGACATTAAGAAAATCTGATTGAATCATCAATGGATATGTGTAAAATGATTTTTTAAGTAGAACCAGCTTTATGACAACAACATTCAGTGTTTCACATGTCGTACAGTTGGTTCACATACAGTATGCATGGGTAGGCATAGAACACACTTAAGCTGTAAACATGCAGCTGTTTGACTCACTCGGCTCCTCCTGAGCTTGGCATGATTGCTCTTCTTTGTTTTGTCAGGTATCCTCTATATTTCACACTTTCATCCCCTCCCTGTTATATTTAGGAGTCCGTCACAAATGACCTGATTTCTGCTGTTTTCAATTCCAAACGATTCAGGTCCTGATTAGCCCGCTGTGGTTTTGGTCGTCTTGAAGCCCAGAAGTTCCAAAGACAGAGTCTCAGTCTTTTTGTTTTCCCTCGTCGCCTTGTACCACCATGTTTATGGAAGCTGCAGCCTGTAAGTGGAGATATAAATATGCCCTTCTGCTACCCTGTCTGATTTGTAACCCCATCGTTTGCACACACACAAACTATGACACAGTCGCACACACTCAGAGATCCCAAACACTTACCTTGGAGAGTGTCCCAGGATAGATATAGCCTGATATTTCTTTCACCCTCTCGTTCCAACTAGTGAATGTGCTGCATGGTCATGGGAAAACACTTCCTGGCTTACTGTGACATATTTGTGGTATGTGCTATAAATAGATTATTTTCCAAAAGAACAGACTCATATTGTGTCTGTTTTGGATGATTTCTCCTGAACGCAGCATGGTCTTTCTTCCTGTGACTCCTCAGTGTTGTGACTGAAAGGATTGGCTGTTGAGATCCAGCTGCTCTAAACACTTGAAGGATTCCCTCTCTCACACACACTCCACATGTGCACAGCTGTCAAATGAAAACAAATGCACCAACAGGACATTTCATGCAACATGTGTGCACAAATACTCACAATGGACACATTGAAGTCTTTTAGTTGAAACTTTTATTACTAAAATTGTCCTTTAACAAATGACTTGAGATGAATAACAAGGGCATGTACTCATTATACATTCACCTTGTGTAAATGTAGACTTAAACACTGTCCTCCTTTCCTACAGGTTAAACTCATGAGAATGAAACAAACTTTATACAAACAGCGGCAGCACACACCTTCAACTAACTGTTAGAACCTGCTATGTCTTCTTAAAGTTGCAGAAAAAATTAACAGTGAAGGAGAAACTGGGGGTGAGAGGTAGCGGAGGCTTGAGTGCACAAAGAAATGTAAACATCAGAGTGTGGAGAGTGGATTGAGAACATTCACAAACTGCAACGTAAATCTTGGAGACAAGAAGATACAAGAATGGGTCATTTTAATTAAACATGCACAGAGGAGATGTCAAACCTGGAATGGAGTCTTTACGGTGAAGATGGGAATGAGATGAGAGATAGGCCAGGAGCCGGGCCGAACCCTCAGGACGATTTCTGCCCCCTTTTAGTTAACCAGTTAGCCTACAGAGGGTACGCATTGACGCCACCTTTTTCATTGAATCACGCCCCCTCAGTCAGAATGAGTGGCAAAACATTTTGCAACATGTCTGCTTTCAGTAGGGGAAACAATAAAAACAGATACAGAATACTTAATCTAACGGCATATGGACTCATCTGAGATCTCTACAAATTACTTAAGACACACACAGAGCTCTGTGGACACTGATATGTGACCAGCAATCTCGTATCCTTTTATGTACTGGAGCCCGTTCAATTCCCCGAATTGTGTGAGAGAATAAAAACCTCATGAGGTATGGACCTGACCCCAGCCTGAGAAAGTGAGAAAGTTGGACAGTATTTCGTTTCTAAGTTTGAACAGTACAAACAGTTAAAAACTGCTGGTGGCATGAGATTAGTTGATTGATTGACTCAGCGGTACCCTGCGATTTCAACTTTCAGGTAACTGTTTTTTAATCATTAACAAATAAAGGCTGATGTCACGATGGCTCATTTTTTACTGTATTCACATATTCACTCTAACACGTAGCTGAGATGTTCGGCTGTTTTAGCTCAGCTGACATTAGTCTTCTACGTCCCCCTAGGGTGAAGTCCGAAACAGAATTTAGCGACACCTCCTGACCAGTGGCACCAACGACAAAAACAGAGGAAACATACGTTATGATTGGTAGCTTTAAATGTTGAGCTGATATTAAAGGTTTTTATGTGTTTTTAGAGTTAGGATCATCTGAAGAAGAATTAATCCAGAGTCTGAGTGATTAGTGAGCAGAAGTAAAGAGTCCTGCAGCATTAAGAAGTCACAGCAGCTCAGCTGTCCTGCAGGTCTGATCTGCACCAATATTGTACTTAAAGCAGGTTTTTCTAATGTGGCTCTTCAGTGTTGAATCCCCACAGAAAGCAAACTTTTTCAGCTGGAATCAATGGAGCTGCCTGGTTTGATTCAGATGCTGAGTCAGCCATGTTTTCAAAACAAAAAACAAAAACCTCAATTAATTTCAAATTTAAATAAGGCAAGAAATAAGAAGCTCTGAAAATTCATAAAATTAAAGTTATTTTCTTCATGGGCGTGTTTACACCTGATATTAACACGTGTCTCCAAATGCATCTCCAGCGATCACTTGTGATTGGGTCTCACTTAGCTGCTCTGTAAACCTGAGCCTTACCAGTTACGTTTATGAACTCCAACTTTATAACAAAATATGACGACAGGCTTATTAGTCAAATCTGTCACCTGCTTCCAGACTCTGTCTCGCCCTCTTCCTTTGTCTGTACAGGATCATCTGGCATCAACAAGCTTTGACAGGCTCTGTCCCTTCTTGAATCCATACAAGGCACAGTTTGTTCTGTCTTTATGAGCACAGCCCACTACAATGCTTCCCATATGTTGGCATTATGAGACATTAGAAAAACAAAAAAGGGAAAAAATAAAGGAAGAAGATATTTTTTAGCCACAGCAGGTGAAAGGCTATTAGTTGGAATTTCAATGTAGTTGTTGCTTTGGTTACGGGGGAGTGGGAGGTCTTCAAATGTGGCCCAGGACACATACTTCAAGACTACAAGACTGAGGACAGATTGGAGCCAAATAACCCAGCGATAGGCCGACATAGTGCAGTGGTGATGTTGTTTAGAGCCAGAGTTGCACATTACAGCCGCTGGATTAACCAACCAAAACACAACTTGACACAACTTAGCAATTAAACGGCAAAGAACCCTTTTGAAATGGTTCAGTCTCAAGGAGAACACATTCATGTATCTGTTCTCTGCATCTGAAGCAGACAAAAAGTGTTTAGGGAAGTCTTGTGTTCGTTTGTTTGTTTGCTCTTCCTCTTTGGCCTTTCTAATCAGGTGCACACAGCACCTCAACCACATTTGTCAACAGAGCTGTCAATCAATGTTTTTCAATCCCTGTCCTTGGCATCAAATAACAAATTAAGGGTCACATATTATTCAAATACACTGTACCATGTTTTTCTAACACTAATATGTGTCCCTAGTCCGTCTACAAACCCCCAGATTATGAGAAAAGTTCATCCTCTCTGTGTTTTGCCTGCTCGACTTTTCAGAAAAGGTGCTTAAACAGGCCATTTGATTTCCCCTTTGTGACATCACAAAGGGCTGTAACCCCTCCCCAAGGTGGGTGACACTCCCACCTTTAGTTGACAATGTTCGACCATCTCCCAAACATTTAAGTGCCAGCTTATTGCTATAACCAATGACCATGTGCACAAACTTACATGAACTCCCACACACATGAACACAACCTCTTTCAAAATGTGCAAAATATGAGCCCAAAATAACAAACTGTCCTGCACAGCGAGGAATTACAAAAGTGCTTGTTCATTGAATGTTTAAAAAAGAAAAGTTTGCATGACTTATTTTTTCAACTTCTCCATCATAAAAAGTTCTGACTTCCTTCTCCCTCCAACATTACTGCTCTGTTCAGTAGAAAATCTTTTTGTACAGGAAAAGCATTCTCATTATTTTGTCGTTTCTGGACCAGAGCAGTCTGAGGGGTCCCGGAGGAGAAGTATAGTGTGTGTGTGTGTGTGTGTGTGTGTGTGTGTGTGTGTTGTAAGAGCTGGTTTTCATGAGATGAAAAATTGAATTGTATTGTATTTCATGCATACATTGTTATAAGATTATTGAAGTTAATTGTAGATACAGACTTTACGGTCTCTGTGTGTACTTCATGTGTCTTTTGTTAGCAGTCGTCCTCCTCAAAGTGCGTTCTCTGCAGAACCTTTACATGACGCTCATAGATCTTGAGGGCGGGGCCGAGTCTGATTGACAGGCCAGTCAGAACATCATTACGCTGCATGAGGAGAAGAGACTTGCCATCGATTTCCTAATGAAGAGAGCAGAGCATTGTGGGTGGGTAGGTGTAGGTTACAGCTGTTAAAGGTTACAGTCATTCATCTGTTCTCTGGTGGCCTCTAGTGGTAAAGAAGTGGAATTACAGGCTCACCTGGGTCTTGAAGGCAGCAGCCTGCTCGGGGAAACCTGCTGCTGTGAAATAACTGACAACGTCAGACACTGTCCACTCCACCGGGCTCCCACTGACCCCCTCGGACTTCACACATCTAGAGAGACCAGAAAGAGGGCGGAGGGCACATTACAAAACCTGCAGTAAAGTCGGCCCTGTCTTTCTTTTTAAGTTCTACCAAAAATAAGGCTATACACGTTATGGTTTATTTCTTGGCTTCATAAATGTCATGAGAATCAATTCATATGGGGTGAAGAGGTGTTGGTTGCGAACGCCAATTTTTTTTATAATTGGGGTCTTGACTCAAAAAGGTTGAGAAAGACTGGCCTAGTGGACCATGTTCAAAGAATGTAGTCCTCCAAGCGAGGGTCATGAGTTTGGATCAGACCTGTGGCTCCTTTCCTGCATGTACTATATATATGTATTTACTGTCCCTGATTTCCAACTTTATGTGACTGTCCTATCTGTACAATAAAGTCGTCCCCCCCCCCCACACCAAAAAAAAAACTTCTTTATATACAGATGAATAAATTTTAACTTTTTTCGATAACTTTGACAACTTTCATAGAGTAGAAAAAAGCTCTTACAGCCACACTGAGCCACACCCACAGAGAACCAAACCCCAGACTATGATTAAAGTTGAACGTAGTGGGACAATTACCATACAGACCCAGATGTATTCCATACAAGAGTTTAACACCAAGAAACAGCCAAATCCAGCAAAAACAAGTCCTTCATTTTTCAGGCAAAACACCATTTCAAGTGAATGCGGTGAGCACTCACCGTGATGTCAGCGCTGAATCTGATTGAAAACAGGGTGCAACAGGTTTGTTGGTGTTTCAACAATTTTTCAACCAACTAAAATACAGTTACAACATCAACATGTCACAAATCCCATTTTGATCTTATAATTATGATCACTTGTTCATTTTGCCAAGCTATATTGACTGTGTGATGAAAGAAAGATGAAGAAAGTTCAGAGACATCATAAAGGGAGATTTTTCTCATTCTCCACAGAAGAAGAAAAAACACCAGGTGCTGATGTAATTGATTAATACCTCAGAAGGGGTTGTTTGATTCGGATTAGGATGGCCAAAGGTGGTCAGTGGAGGACTTCCATGCTGAGCAGACAACACAAACAACAAATCTGTGTAGCCTGATCAAAGTCTCCTGTATCTCTGCTGTACTCACCCTCCACTGTTTACTCCTCCGTTTATCCCTCGTTCCTCAGACAGGCAGGAGTCCCTCGGGGAGGCAGTGGGTGTGAGCAGGCAGGACGACACTCCGACCTCTGTCTTGGACTCCCGGCCTACGGGAGAAAAATGAATCTCAGTCTCGATACCTTTCATCATCATGAAATAACAACTACAAATATTAAAACACGTGTGCACTTTTTGTTAGTTTATCTGTTAAGCAGACTCACAGTTCAAGCCCGGGGAGGTGCGGTTGATTCTGTCATTCGGCATCTGATTGTTTTTTGGGAGAAGAGAGAGGGTCAAACGAAGATGACTCAAAAAAAAGGGCATAAATAAACTCTCTCTCTGGACTCAATACGAGCTGCAGAGAAAAAAAACATCAGAAAAAAGTGACCTCCACCTAAACTCAAGAGGCGTGCAGTACATCAGAAAGAAATTGCAACAATAACATCTGTTATGAGATTTACAAGACTGTGGAAGGTAGAAAGTGGACTGGTGGGGGAGAAAGAACTGATGAGTCACCCCCACATACCAAACCTCTTTTTCTGTTTGTCTGGTTGTCTGTCTGATAAAGTGAAATCATGTTTCCTGTCAATCAGTCTTTATATACAACCGATGTTATCATTATACTTTATTCACGGATGTAAAATAGAAAGGTTGTAAAAAATAAGAATGAAAGAAAGTAAAGATGTGCAACCAGCAGATCCCTCCATCCATAATCATAGTCGTGGAGGGCTGGAGCCGATCATTGGGCCCTGGACTGGTCGCCAGTCAATCACAGGGCCGACATATAGAGACAGACAACTAGCTTCTCTCACATTTACACACCTACGGGTAATTTAGAGTCACCAGTTAACCTAACGAGCATGTCTTTAGACCATGTGAGGAAGCCAGAGTACCCAGAGAGAACCCACGCATGCACGAGGAGAACAAGCACACAGAGAGGCCCTGTCCGCAGTGGTGATTCTAGAGTCTGTCGGGGCCCTAAGCAAAATTTCATCTGGGGACTGGGGCCCCTCCAACCAGCGTTCTTCACCATTATGTCTGCTAGTGTCCCGACGCTTACTTGTCTTCCTCTTTTGTTCCTCTTTCTTTTCTCACTCCCACACAGATCATTTCTCTTCTTTTTCTGTTCCAACTCTGACAAACTTTGGATTTTCGCAGCAAAAATGCATGTGATGCTTAGCAGAGCATGGAGAGGGAGTGCTGTAAGATGGGGCCACTTTAGGGAGGTTTCCTACTGTCATTGCAAAATGTGCTCATTTTGAGCCACTGCTGTGGTTTAAAGTTTGTCAGCCCTTGTGGGCCTCCTACTGTCCTGGGGCCCCAAGCAGTTGCCTGCCTTGCCTCAGCGCCTCTGCCCATCCTGCAGGGATTCCAACCAGGAACAATCTTGCTGAGGCAAAAGCGTTAACCACTGCACCACCTTGCAGCACCAACCAGCAGATATAGATCAAAATTCATTCAAATTGAAATGCAAACAAAAGATGAGCAGAAAAAAGAGGACAATGAAGAATTAAAGACACAGACATAGTAGACTCAGTCCCTGGTTAGATAATGTGTGAAAAGGAGAAAGGATCAAATTAATTAAATGGATTAATCTATATTTGTAAAGCCCCAATTTATAACAAATGTTATCTCAAGACCCTTCACATAAGAGGAGGTATAGGACTTACTCTTTGTTATGTTATCGACAATATAGACAGGCTAGATCAGGCATGGGCAAACTACGGCCCGCGGGCCATATACGGCCCGTTGGGCTTTTTAATCCGGCCCGCCGAACTTGTCCAAATTATATTATTATTAAATTAAATTTTATTATAATTAAACCTTGTTCGTTTTCCCCTGTAATGCCCGCGTTTCCCCAATAGATGGCGCACTTCAGAGTGTGGTGTATTATTCCCTTCTTCACTTTTTCGCTTTGCCCTATGAACCCGTATGAGCCCTTCTGTAAAAATGAGCGGACCAAAGAAAAGAAAAGTGGACAGTGAATGCCGAGTGTTTAATACGGAGTGGACAACTAAATATTTTTTCACTGAAGTCCGATCAAAGGCTGTATGCCTGATATGCCAAGAAACTGTCGCAGTTTTCAAAGAGTACAGTATGAGCCGTCACTTTGCAACGAAGCATGCTAACTACGCTAGCAAGCAGTCCCCGCAAGAACGGGCGGCTACAACTCAGAGGTTGAAGGATAATTTACAGACTCAGCAACATTTTTTTCATCAACAAACTGCGATTCAAGAGTCAACTACCAAGGCAAGTTTTTTGCTGGCATTCAAATTAGCAAAGGCTAGCAAGCCTTTCTCCGAAGGCGAGTTTTTAAAAGAATGCATGGTAGAGACAGCAGGTCTCTTGTCTCCGGAGAGCCAAGGCCAGTTTGAAAAAATCAGTTTATCACGCAGGACTGTGACTCACCGTGTGGAACTGATTGACGAAGATATAGCCAGCGAATTAAACAAAAAGGCTGAGTCCTTTAAGTTATATTCACTAGCGCTGGATGAAAGTAATGACGTAAAAGACACTGCTCAGCTCCTCATTTTTATCCGAGGGATTAATGACAGTTTTGAGATAACGGAGGTCCATGACCATGGAGTCCCTGAAAGGAAAAACACGAGGAGAGGACTTGTATAACCAGGTGTCTGCTGTCATCGAGAGAATGAAGCTACCTTGGAGTAAACTTGCCAATGTCACAACGGATGGATCGCCAAACTTAACTGGAAAACATGTTGGGCTGCTGAAAAGAATCCAGGATAAAGTGAAAGAGGAAAACCCTGACCAGGATGTTATTTTCCTTCACTGCATCATCCATCAGGAATCTCTGTGTAAGTCTGTATTGCAGCTTAATCATGTTGTGAATCCAGTTGTAAAACTTGTTAACTTTATACGAGCAAGGGGACTTCAGCATCGTCAGTTTATTAAGTTCCTGGAGAAAACTGATGCGGATCATCAGGACTTACTGTACCACTCTCGTGTCCGCTGGTTAAGTTTGGGCAAAGTGTTTCAATGAGTGTGGGAGCTGAAAGAGGAGATCAGTGCATTTTTGGAGTTAATGGGGAAATCCGACAAATTTCCTGAGCTAAGCGATATACCTACGTATGTGAAGCAGACATTCAGCGTCATGAACATCAACAAAGCCCCTCACAGATCCAAGTTAACTGACCAACACCTCGGATCTATCCTGAGAATTACCACTACAAAACTAACTCCAGACTTTAATGCACTGGCAAAAAAGGGAGATCAACAACACTGTTCCCACTGAAACTGAACGTGAGTTTCTCTACTGTGTTTATTAAAATTTAAATTAATTAAATGAATGCATTTGGAAATCAATTTGTACAATGAGCCTTGCATATTCATGCTTTGCTACCTGTTAAAGACCAAATCCTTTCATGTAACGGCTTTTACATGTCATTTATATTAGTTCACACAAACACTCCATCCATCTGTTCCTGGCCCGGCCCCTCTGTCAAATTTTAGAACCCATTGTGGCCCACGAGTCAAAAAGTTTGCCCACCCCTGATCTAGATACACCTACTAGTGTCATAAAACATGATAAAGTGTATTTTGCAAAATGTGACCTTTAACTTCTTTTTGCCCTCCAAGCCTCCGTCCCGGTCACATGACTGAAAGATATGAATAAAATAAATCTTAAAAGTAAATTGACTCAATTTATATATTGCCAATCTGGTCTTCAGACCACGCAAAGTGCTCTACACATTCATCCTTTTAAACACACATCCATACACATCCATTCAAGGTCTTTTCCAAAAATTCAGCTGATCTTCCAACTGGTTGATAATGACCTACAACTCTGTGCTCGATGTGTCCTACTGTAACAAAAGTAGCATACATGCTATGCAACACCACTGGTTCAGCATTTCAGCCTGTCTGAGGAGAAGGGTACATTTGTGTAAAGTAAGAATTCAGTCCTCCAACAAAATGGTAGAATCACACAAACTAAGAAATAAGGGAATTACTTATTAATCTTTACCCCCGAAGCTGAATACTTCATAAATTGGCAACACGAGGCGCTGGTTTTACTTATTCACTGGTTTTGCTTAGTTAGTAAAGCAGGCACCGCATGAACAGAAGCTACAGTCCTTGTCGCAGGATAAACTCACTGTCCTGACAACATGTGGTGCATGTCATCCCCGCTCTGACCACACAAGTTGAAAGGACACGGATTGAATATATTAGAGGGTATAACTAGAAATGATCAGGTGGGTATATTGTGACAGAATACTTTTCTTGAGATCCAAAATTTACAGGATTTTACTGGATAATTAAGCTTTTATGTGATCAGTTTAAAGTTGTGGACATGATACAAGCTGGTCAGTGTTTTTGTATTTCCTTATGAGTTCAGGCTGAACCCGTCCAACTGTTCTATGATTGGCTTGTACCATTGTCCACTAATGGCACAGTATTTGAGGTGTTTCCAAGGTTTTTTTTGTCAGGCAATTCAAATCTAGTGTGGGACTATGGGAGCCAACTCTGTACACACACACTCACACACGCTCATAGACAGACAGAACACCAACCCTTAATCATGTCCACCAAATCTTTAAAGGGATAGTTTTGCTATTTTTTGGGTGGGGCAGTAAGAGATACTTGTCAATATTAAGTAAATTAGCAACAGGAGATGACGGTCAGCTCAGCCCCCTTAAAAGACAGACCGGCCTGAGTGCAGAGCTATGCAGACTACAGAGGCTAATGAACAACATTGGGGTTAATGTATGCAATATTGAAAAAATCCCGGTTATTTAGTTTTTCTACTAGCAAGCCAATTTTTTTTAGCACAACTTTGGTGCACCATATTATGATCCTCCTGCTAAGGTACACTGATCAGCTGTTTGGGTTTGTAGTATGTAGTAGTAATGTATTTAATATAGAATTGTTGTTTGTGATTCTAATTTGTTTTTATTTGTTATTATTATTATGTTCTTTCCTACATACAGACTATCAGACAGTGTTGTCCAGCTCTGCCTCTGATTGGTCCGACTTGAGAGCAGGTCGACTCTCAATCGGATCACAATCCCCTCGACAAAGCCTGAATAAGATATTTGAGAACGAATAGACTGTGTGGATCCTTTTTTAATTCTTAACTTAGCTTTATAGTATTACAACTAAACTTGAATGTTATAATGTAGATTTACTGAGTGAATCCACATGAATGCCAAAGTTAGTAAACTCCCTGAAATGTGTTTATTTTCATTATTTTATATTTAATTATATTATTATTATTATTATTATTATCATTATATTATTATTATTATTATTATTATTATTATTATAATATGCTATATTATTGTATGCAGATGATACCCAATTATATCTGTCAATCAAGCCACATGATATCAGTCTGTTAAGTAAAGTACAAGCAAGAATCAAGAACATAAAGACCTGGAATGACCACAATTCGGCTGTTAAACTAACAATTAGGCAGCTATCGTACTTCAGTCAAAAAATTCCATTATATGTAGCTCTAGCGAAAGTTCAGACAGGAAGACTATATTTTGCACACTCGTTTTATTGTTTATTCTCATACCATGTCAAATCACTCCTCCATGCATGCTCACTCATTACTTCTTGTAATCATCACCTGGTCACATCTATCCAATAGCACTGCTCCACTCCCTCATTGTTAGCCTATCACATTGCTGCTGTCTCTTTTAAAAATGGCTTTCTCTTCCACTAGTTCATTCATGCCATCGTTACGAGTGACCCTCCACCTCCCCATCACCACCAAGCCTTCGCAGTTTCATCACCTCCTTCATCCCATTAGCCTCAGATGACATCATCAGCCATCGTCCGGTCAACCCCAGCCTTCGCAGTTTGCCTCAGATGACATCATTAACCATCTCCTCATCAACTCTAGTCTTCACAGTTCAATCAACTTCTTCATTGCATCAACCCAGACGACATCATCCGCTAACACCTCCACCACCAGTGTCTGGACTCTAGGGGGGGATAGATCTTGTTGCCGCTCAGGGCAGACATCTTCAATCACCCTGTCTCCCTGTAGAGTTCAAGCGCCAAAGATTCTCTGACAATCATTCTGTCACATATGTAAAATAAACCTTTCATCTTTCAATCATTTACTTGTCTCTCCTGATTTAACTAATGATGCTGTTGATGCCGGCATACGGCAATGCTGATTTGAACATGGCTTATCCAGTCAGATATTTTGACTCAAAATAAAAGGAATGTTGGTGTAATCTTAGATCAGGATACCTCCCCCCCCCCCCCCAAAAAAAAGTAAAAAATAAAATAAAAAATGTTTTATGGTGATGTTGTCCTTGTGTTTCTTGTCTTCTGTGTGCTTCTGCTGCAATGCAAATTTCCCCTTGTGGGACAACAAAGAATCTGAATCTAAACTCCCATATAAAACAAACTTCAAGGACAGCCTTTTCTTTATGTTTTTAACCTATGCTTTATTCTGGCAGCCACACTTGTCAATGAAAGTGAATGCATGTTGTTTGTATCTGTGGATGGCTGAATGTCTATGCACATTAAGGTGAAGCATTTCTAATTGCGTTGTACAGTTGTATAATGACAATAAAGGCGTTCTATATTTCTATCTTTGTATGTTAAATTATATCCCTGCACTCACCCTACAAAGTGCTGAAGACTCTCAAGCTGATCCAGGATTCTGCAGCATTTGTGCTGACCGGGACTATAACTGTCTAACTGTAAAATCAAGAATTAAATTCTCAATGGTCAGAGACTATAATATCTTAAATGTAAATAAGTTCCCTATCACCCATACCAGAATGCTGCGCTTCATGTATGCGTTCTTAGTTGCGGTTTCAAGAGTCTCCATACATAGTATGGGAGGCAGAGTCTTTTACTTTAAAGCTCCTCTTCTGTGGAAGCGGCTCCCAGATTGGATTAGAGGGGCAGAATTCCTCTCTACATTTAGGAGTTGGATTAAAACTCTTGAGCCCTGAAACATTCTTTAGTTATGGCGCTTTACGCCTCGACCAGAGCGAGATGTCCCATGATGCACTGAGGTCTCATTCTGCATCTGTTTCCCACGCTGTCTGGATCTCTTATTGACCACATAATACTTACTGAAACCTGTTGCTATGTTCTTTTCTAGTCTATTCTTTTATAATGAATAAAACTACAGCCGCCATTTGTAACTAAATCTCTATAAGGAACTTGCATGCTGTATGCTCTCTCTCGCTCTATTTCTGTCTCTTTAATCATCTGTTGGAGGCAGAAATCCATCTTTAGAGTCTGCTTCTGGTTGATGTTTCAGTAGGGGGGTATTATTAAGGGAGTGTGGATCTGCCACACAAAGAATACAAACAATTATGATTAATTTACTTAACTTGATCTGACTGAAAATGTGATGATGCATTGAAAACATAAAGTAACAGTTGGAAAAATATGACAGCAGACAAATATGCCGTTTAAATATGTTTTCATAGAATGCATTAATTTACTAAAACATGCATACTGCTACAAAAAAAATCATGATTTATATGAGTTTGTTTGACTTTAAGTCTTTTCTAACCTTTACTAAACACCCATGAAGATGATTGGAAAAAGAGGAAAAGAGATGGACCAAAGGTCAGGCAGAACTGAGGATCTTGTTTTTGGTCTGCGTCCTGTCTCTTTGAACAACGTCTGAGCCAATTTGACTTGATTTGAAAAGTCTTCTCAGAAAACTTTAAAAGAAATGCCCATTTTGTACATACCATTGCATCTGTTTGTAGATGAGTTTGGGCCCCATTCCTGTCCTCCAGGTGAGTAACGTTAAGTTGTGGCAGGGAAGTTCCCTGAATAGGTGAGTATGGCGTCCTGCTGAGGGAATCAAGCCCAGACACCCTCGAGAGATCAGCAACCAAACCTTGATAATGAGAAGACAGATGGATCTATTATTGATACATTTTATTATTATTATTTTATCAGAATTATGACTATTATTATTATAAGTCAGTAAGCAAGTAAAAGTAGTAGTGGTGGTGAAATTTCATGGTTAACAATAGGTGTTGCAAACAGTGTATTTTGATATACAAATTCATTTTTCTACTATTTACTTTGCACACACAAAAAACCCACATAAACCAAAAGTGCAGTTCCAGAATAAAATTTGGTGATCATTGCTTCAGTCTAGGGTGGACCTTGTTTATCGATGACCTCCATGCGGCCCCCCATGCGGGCCCCCATGCAGCTTCCCCCCTCTTTCCCTCCTTAGGCCTTGCTTGTACTTGTGCAATGACAATTAACTTGTGTCAAATCTAATACAGATGAAACTTAATGTTGTTATTTTATTGAACATAATCTTTAAAAAGCACATGCAAAAGGTGTCCGCACACACACTTTTACCTTCGTGCTGCTTCTGGGAGCTCTCCTGCTTTGATGCTGTCTGGACCTCAACATCTTCTCCGGTTTTCTCAATGAGCTCTGGTTCCGTTGTCATGGCTACCGGGGAAAGTCCACCCTCCTCGTCAGAACTCCGGGGATCGTCCTTCTCCTCTTCCTCATTATCCTCCCGTTCCTCTTCTTCGCTCGCTGTTTCCATTGGCTCATTCTCCTGGAGAGAGGGGGAAGGTGGCTGCAATGACATATAGGCCCATAAAGTTGTATTTTTAAAAACTGTCTCCATACAGCAGACTGGAGTTTGATACGAGTTCTCACCAGGCTTATTGGTACCTGATTGGATCGAGCTTCAACTCAGACACTGAAAAAAATCCCACCTACATCTTGGAGAAAAGACAGAAATCCGAAATAACGTTAGCCGCCTACTGTAGCCTACTGAAGTCCTCACCCACAAGAGGAGGAAGAGGGGGAGGAGAGAGCGCTGTCAGAAATCATACAAAGGATTTAATGAGGCTCGAAACGGGGAGTACTACATCGTGGAGAGGGGAAAGGAAAAACAATGTGATTAGAAACGTGCGTCTAAACAAAACAAAAATTGTAATAAAGGCTCCATGACATAACATGATGTTCTGCTGTTTGAGTCCTCGGTCGGCCTGCGCGACACGCAGCACTCAAGTTTTTTACGGACACCGCCTACTGCGCGGCAGGCCCAGACACTCTGCTCTGCTGCGCACTGCTAAAGTTCCCGAGTGCGAAATGAAACGATATTGACCCCAAATAGTGATTAAGCGACGAAACCAGGACCTGCGCGAGCGCGCGCCATGCAGAGACGCTCTTTTTATGATGCGCGCGCTCATCGCGGGGAGTCGGGGAAGCCGCTCCGGCGCAGTCTGCTCTTAACCCGCACCTTTTGTGCAGGAAGCCGAGATACACACACACACACACTCGCATTTACCGAGGCTTCAGAGGACAAACGCAACCCGGGCACGGTCTCCTCTCATGAAAACTGGAAAACAACAATTAACCCTCTTTAATGTGCAAAATTTCATCAAACACTTGAGCATTATAAACACCAAGGTTAATCCGGAAACATTATTTTCGCAAAGGCGCCTTTTTGTGCGGTTTTAACCAGTGACCATTAATTAATCAGCAAACCATCAAAAGCCAGCACTGATCCGCGCGCCCTGCACAACCGGGACGTGTTAGAAATATTAAGTTAACAGTGCCCACCTTTTTCACAATGTGTCTGTCCTGCAGTGCGCTCTTCACAAGTCTGTCAGCGGACGCATTCTTCGGCTCCTCCAGCACCATCCCCCTTAGAGGAAGAGTAATGTTCCCGCAGCGGGTCCTGCGCAGCCTGCCCCTCGCCACCTCTCTCTCCATCACCACTTTGACTTTGCCTCGGGTCAGCTTCTCCTCCGACAGCCGCTCCTGACTGCTCAGATAGCCGAGGATCTCCTTCAGCCCGAGCGGTTTACCGTGGCCTCTTGTGGCGGTGGAGCCCCCCCGGAGGCTCTTCTCGGACAGGCTGCGCACAGAAGCCACCAGTCTGTCGCCGAGGTCGGAGTTGGCGTGGTTCCCCGCTGTTCTGGTGCCCCCTCCTCCGACACGAAGTTTGGGCTTGAGGAGCACAGTCTGCCTCGGTCCCTGTTGTTGAAGGCTGACGCCCCCAGAGCAAGTTTTGTGTTGGGTGTCAGCCCCGAATAGACCCGAGACCTTTCCTCCGCGAACTGCATCGGTTTTGCTCGGCGTTGTCCCGCTGGCATCTCCGCCGTCGTTTGCGCTTGTTCTATGGACGAGACCGGGCGACGGGCAGCCCCCCGCTCCCTGCTGTCCTAATCCCTTGTCTTTTGATGCACTTGCTTTCTCCTCTTTACAGCCGCTCCCGACATCGCAGCCCGTTGTTGCGCCACAACTGAGGCACCCTTTTCCGCTGCTCGGGCTGGGGGCAGGCTTAAGCTTTTTCCCCGAGCTGCTGGCTGCTGTCTGAGCGTGGGGCTCTGGGCTGGGCTGCGAGTCCTCCTCTCCCTCCTCCTGGTCTGTGAAGCTGTGCGCACTGTCGCCGTTGTTGTTCAGATGGTCGTGTTTGGTCCGCTCCCTCGCTGCCTCCGCGCTGCCGCCGCTGCCGCCGCTGCTGCTGCCAGCGCCCGTAAACTCACACTTCTTTCGGCTTTTCCTCTGCACCTTCGCCGCGTTTCGGTACGATATGGAGCCCTTGTAGCTAACTTTGAGCACCGTCTGCTCCTGAATCAGTTTTTCCAGTTCTGTCCTGGTTCGGTCCGGGTCCGAGCCATGACGTCTCCGAACCATTCGACAAATTCTCTCCAGATCCGGACGAGCTTTTCTCGAGCGGAGAGAGTCGATTGTTTCCAGGATCCACTCTCGGTACTTATTGGGCTCGGACATCTTTCTCCTGCTGGTGCGGATGGGGTTTGGCCCGAGTGCGTCTTTCTCCCCCCTCTGTTGTTTCACAAGTGACGCTGTGTCAAAGCTGGGAAGCCGGAGCGCGATCCTCGGCAGGAGAATGAGGACGGAAGCCCGGCTGGTACGCTCGCATTCGTTGGCCACATTGTGCGCTTAAGGTGGACCGAAGATGGCGACGAGGTATCCAACACAGACGCAAATAGCATTTAAGGTGGAATTGTTTGCCTTTTAACGCATCCGAGCGATGTTCTTTGTTCGCAGTGTCGTCCAATTTGTTGAATCTGATTTCTACACAAAGAAAGAGCGAAGCACACAGTCCAGACAGCAGAGGAGGTTATTTCAGTGATGTGTTTTTTTTGTTTTTTTTTAGCGAATCAGACTGAGCTGGGCGGTCAACAGATGGGTGGATGACGGCTCAACTCCGCATCAGGCGGCAGTGATGGATGTCTGACCTCCAGGCGACAACACTGAGACACCGAGCAATTGAGATATCTCTTTGAAAACTCACTCTTTCTCCTCATCACTGATCAGACACTAAAGAAACACTCAAAAACACAGAAGTTCAGTAGAATTTAACAAGTAAAACTTTATTGGAATGATACTCATGTTGCAAAATATTACACTTCGTGTTTTCTGTCACTTCCCTCGTGACCTAGACGCTTCCTTTTGCAGTGTGTGACTGACTGCGTGTGTGTGTGTGTGTGTGTGTGTGTGTGTGTGTGTGTGTGTGTGTGTGTGTGTGTGTGGAGGGGGGGTTAACATGGTTTACATTGGGGTCTCATTTCCCTAAAAAGTGCGACAGTATGTACCAGCATTGTGCCTGCATCAAGAGGAAGTTGTATAACTGCAAAAAACACGGAGGAGACACAGAATAATATTGTATCATAACTTCAAACATTTTTTTCCAAGATGATATAGCCAACATTAAACTTGACATGGAGGAAATACAGCGAATGTGATGTCTCAACAAGTGGTTTACATCAATGTCGTAATCATAATTATAATGACAATAATAAAATGAGTCCACAAGAACAGATAACCCAGCTGTGAACAAGTATCCACATTGAAGCTCTTGTCACCATTCATGTACTGATAGGATTTCACTTGATCCATAAAATGTTTCAGTGGATTCACCTTTTAGTAAGGAGGAAGTGGAGTAACAACTCGGAATGTTGATGAAAATAAAAGGTGATATGTGGAGGGGTGGGCACGGACTCTTGGATGACCATAATTAACAAGAGCTTCTTGAGACGATCCCTCAAAAGCCCCAGGTTTGAGGTAAACTGATGTCCTCGTGAGCAAATATATCAATATACTCTGTCCAGACATGAAAGGGAGAGCACTATCTGATTATCAACAGGAACAGAACTTGAAATAAGCCCAACATCGCCTTGAGGGGTACATTTTCATCCGCTGCAGTCCCTTCCCACATTAAGACAGACGTGTTTCTCTGATATATCTGACTTGGCATGTCATTTTAGCTTTTTTAAACCCCTCAAAACAGCAAACACAGTTAACATAAAACTCTCCTGAGTTGATGTCAAGGCGTAAACGATATGACCACATAGTCAGGATCTCTGTCTGTGCTTGAGTGTCCTGAATGTTTAATGAAAGCGCACATTGAATCACTGGCATGGCCCTTTAAGACCTTCATTAATTCAGCCGATACTGTGCTTACATTTAGCACATTCCTAAATTAATTTGTGTCGAAATCAAATTACCTCACAGCAAACCTGGGGCCATGGAATATCTCAGCATAGTGATAGTGAACATGATGTGCAGAGATTGGGAGGAATGGTGGGTTAATAGGAGCCCGGGGCCCTGAAGCTGGTTAATCCGTCCGTGGACACAAACTAATAAATGATCTGAAGCAGGTCATAGATCTGATCTTGAAAACTGGCTGGTCCATTTAAATATAATTTGATATGACAAATTATATTTTGAAAAAGTTGTGTGTAGTTCTGACAAAAAGGTTGTTATATGTTTCCATACCTGAACTGTTTTGAACAGGAAGGACTCAAAGAAACAGTAAATCAAAAACATCTGAATTTTAAAGCATCCAGAGAAAAGAGTGCCTGAAAAGATCCATATAAGAATATCTTCATAATGGTGGCACACTGATACAACTATGAAGAAGGCTTTTAAATGTACGAAACAATAACAGGTGTCAGGATGCGTTCTCCTTCCTTCCTTGTTTAGTGGAATGCCATTTATCTTTACATCATCACCACACGAGAATTTTTTTTTGAATGAAACAAAAACTGTGCATGTACACACATGAGACTCAAAGAGAGTTGCCTTCACGTGGAGTGTGTTCCTGACATAGCAAGCGATAAGAGGAGGGGGCTGAGGGCTAGGTAAAAACACACAAAAAGAGCATAAAAAGCAAAGTACGTAGACTGTCTTTGATGGATGGTTTAAGCGCTCTGGTGAACAACAGCCTGAGGCAGTTTGAGGTGGTCTGTCTTTGAGTTGGAGCTCTCGGGGGCCAAATTTTGATTTATGGTTGAGTTATGCCAAATCAACTTTCAATTGTATTCATCAGATATACTGTAAATTATACAGTATAGTGCACTGGCAAAACTGCAACCAGTACAATACTGTAACTATTATTTTTTACAACATATAACTGTACATTGGATTACAATAAATTACTGTATTTCTTTGATACAGGAGCTACACTGTACATTTACAGTAGTTAACTGTGAGACCGCCTGTGAAATACTGTAATCTATGAATTATTACAGCAGAGTACAGTCATTTTGATAAAAGATTCTGTTAATTATACAATAAATTATTGGTGAAACTGCTGCCAGTAATTTACTGTAATTTTACGAAGTTTTACAGTGGAGCCCGACCGATGAATCGGCCTACCGATAATTTCAGCTGGCATTAGCATATCACGTAACTATCGGTATCAGCTGATCTGTGATATGTGCCAATACAAGTAGGTTTATTCAATTTAAGTTTACTATTTATTTTTATTTATTTTTTATTAATACCGTAAAGTCCGGAATATAAGTCGCACTGGTGTATTAGACACACTTTGTTAATGAAGGTATCGCAGAGAGAAAAACAATTTAAACCTTCTTCCTGCATGATGATTTCTATTGTGTCTACAACGTGCAGTTTCTGTTCAGCTGTGTCGCTCTTTTAGTTCTGTCTGTTTTCACTTTGTGGAGTTTGCACTCCTACTAGCTACACTACAGTACTTGAGCTCTCAGTGAAAGTTGTGAAGCACAGACTCCTAGCTTGCGAGCTCTCTGCCCGACTCCACTGGTCACTCTTTAACTTTAATATAGGTCTCCTTTAATCAAAAGTGCACTCGACAAGGTTTATTTACTGAACAGTATACAATAATTTTCTGTAAATGGATGATTCTGACCTCGTGAGGAAGAAAACGTACAGCCTGAAATCTGTCGCTGTCTTTCCCAGCACAGCGTGCCATCAGCTCAGTGTTAGCAGTCAACTTTCAAGATGAAACAATTGTTATTAAAAGTGCGTCTTATACACTGGATTTTACGGTAATTGTTCAGTTCACTGTTGTTTCCTGGCCAATAAAGGCTTTTGTTCAAGTGTAAAAAAAATCTTGTCTTTAATATGTTAATATGTTTGAAAACAGCTTCTGAGGAATCAACACAATAGATGTGTGTGTATCCATATAAATCAATCTCTAAAGATCGAAGATAGATCTAAGGAAGATATTGGCTGAAATATCGGTATCAGATTTTCTCTCTCTCCCTAATATCGGTATTGGCCAGAAAAAAATCCATATCGGTCGGGCCCAACTAAAAAGTGTCTGACACGAATCTCCTTGAAGGGGAAACTGAAGATTTTAAATTCTCTTGTGATTTATTCTTAAGAACTTTATTCTTACCAGAACTTCCAATTGCCAAACCTTTATCAAAGCAAGTCTTCACCCGCTAATCTTTAAGCTTCATTAAAAATGTCTATTAAGTGACACGTTCAAACCTGAGATACCATAATGTAACGATGTTCCTTCACAACACAATCAAACTGAAATATCTCCGTCAACATTTCCTCGTTAGTTAATGAGACGAGATGATTGAGCCACACGTTTCTAGCAATGTGTAGAAACGGAGTGCTGCAGATGTGCACAAAGCCTGGCTGTGCAAATAATGATATGAAAGACAGATGCAGTTATGTCGTAATCTTAACTCACTTGTTGCTCCATTTTCTTAAAGTTTTTTGGCCAATCATGCCAGTGTCTAAACATGTGGCGTCTGTGATATGAAACAGTTAAGTTTGAACACGAGGAAAAGTCACAGCTGTAAAACATAAAAGTTAAGTGCGGGTTTGTGTGATTGTTTTAAATGTTTACTTTACTGCTCCTCTTGTTAGCTTGGAAAAGGCAAGTTAGCCTGACTAGCTTGAGACTTGGACTTGTACGGCTTCCAGCAGACTGTCGGATGTCTCTGTGATGTGGCCTCAATGTGACTAAATGATAAATGAAACAACAGAAGAGCAGCAAAGATCTCGGGTCTAAATGTGTCGAGGCAACTCTAAGTAAGTGGCGGTTCCCAGCAACCATGAATTTGAAGCACACCTTCCCCATAAAGGTATCCATAAATAAGACAGAACAATAAATTAAATACAACAGAAACGCAACAGAAAAGGCAACACTGCTGGTTATCAGTCCCCTTGCTCTTTTTTCCCCCCTTCTCTATCCCATTTTTCCTCTATTTGAAGCTGGTGCTTGTGATTGGACAGGAGACAGTACTCTCTCCTTACGTCTCCCACTCGACCAGCCTACCCCGGACTCTCCCTACATCCTTCTTTTTTCCTCCCTTCTTGGTCTCTAACGCTAGAACTCTGTAAATTCCTTGGCACATTTCTCGTTGAAGGAGACGCGGATCTCCTCCTCCTCGTAGTCGTCAAAGTTGCTGGTGTCGCCTGGTCCTTTGAACTTGGGGACGAAGGGAGCTTCCACCTAAAGACAAGCACCAGTTGAGAGGCCAACTTTACACATGGGGAGACGAGACATCCACACAGAGTACACACACACGTGGACACACAAACCTTTTTCTGGTAGATGGCAATCCAGTCAGTGGTCGCAAACCACTTGTGTCCCTTGATGTCGTTGACCCCGTTCTTGAGGTTCCCATAACGTTTTGTGAGATCCACCTGAGGATGACAGTGGTACTTTACATCACTTTTACTGTAATGTTAATTCAGAAAGAAAATAAAAAGTTAAAGATACTTGACGTGGGATTGACTAAGATAAGTGTTTCACCTGTAACAGGTTCCTCAGGAGGTCCTTCAGGTCGGAACTGAAGTGAGATGGGAAACGCACCTGGAAGAGAAAACCAAGAGAAAAGCGAGGCATCAGAAAACGTCAGAGTCAGCAAAGTGACCTTTTGAATTTTACATCATGGGGGGATAATCTTCGCGACCAAAGCTACTAAGGCCGGGCAGGCGGGCACACACTGAATGATTGTAAAAGTTGTGGTGGGATGTCAGCTCACACTGTACGACCTGAGTGACTTCATTTCCAGTACTGTAAAAATATGGAATATGAGTTTCACTGTTATATAAGACACAGTCTGTTTTTTTGTTTTTTGTTTTTCTGGTGGAGAGGGGGTGGTCTCCCATGGCTTCCTTCACCATGTGGAGGTTGCCTTCCTGCTAGCTACCGGCCGCATGTGCAAAACGATAAAGGGGGGCCAATTTTAAACATCATCAGTTCGCATGCAGTGTGTAATGGTGGCCGCAGCTATGACGGCGCATGTCTCTGCATTTTCTACTGGTACATTGGTCAAATCTGTAAATAGGCCCACTTTTAGATGAATGTCTTAAACACTGGATCTTACGGTAGATTAATCAGGCATTTAGATTCTGAGTAGTCCATACAGCAGGCTCACGGTTAGAAAAACCCTCAGAAAGCACAAATAAGCACAATTTATCTAACATGGCTGAACACAGGATCACAGGGTGTGCAGGTAAACGATGACAAAGTGGTTTTCTGAGTAGTGCTTACAGTGCCAGAATTCAGTCCTCCTCGCAGGTTAACATCCACATGTCTGTGTTACACGTGGTTATGCAATCCTAAGGTGGAGCAGTTAAATGCTAGTTTAACCTGACACAGCCTACAGAAAACTTTCTCTCCATTTTTTAGATCAACCTACTGCCTACTAGATCAAACTACTACTAAGTAACTCTTTTTTACATTGGGGCACTTGAGCGGGGAGAGCAGGCCTATTATCTAGAGCTGCGGCCCCTTCCTGTGCGGGGCAGCTGCCTTACAGTTTAGTATTTGAATGGAATTCTAACATATTAAATATTCATTATTTGTTTTGTTGTTCTCAACCTAACTTTCAGTCAACCTAACAACGAGCTAAAAGCTAGAGCTGAGGCGAGTTTTAAGCCTCCTGACAAACAGCTACAATGTGCCCGCACGTCAGTCAGGATCCATGCGCCTTATTATCTATGACTTATATCCTTCATAAAATCAAGACTGATGAGTTATAAACAAAACATTACCCCGTACAGTGTGTGCAGATAGAGACATGAGCTATTCAGACACATTTTGTTCTTTGAACCAGGCTGTGTAAACATGTTCATTTCTGCTGTAAAAATTAGCTCTTTTGAATGGGGTGTGTATGTGACTTCTGGTGCTTCTGCAGCCAACCTCTAGTGGACACTTGATGAACTGCAGGATTTGGAACTTCCACATTGGCTACATTTTTCAACACTAGAGGTTGCTGCGTGTTTTTTCCCCTCATTTTGTGAAATGTCTTCTTGCCTATTCACAGTTAGCTCAGCTCGTTGTTAAAGCAACAATATATCATTTTAAAAATCTTAAAATAGTAGTTTTAAAGTCGATTTCATAGCACAACAACTTTTACGACCAAGCCTCTCTGCCATGTTCTAGCATGGTCGCATGCTCATAGCACTATGTATGTTCTGCAGCAGGGTCACGGTGGTCCCACGAGAAGTGTGCATAGTTTTACAGCACTAGTCAGTTAGCCTGTCTCCGTACTGTCTGATACAAGAAGCAGAGTGTACATCTCTCCAGATATTATTCATAAAATATTGTAATGTAATGTCAGCCTGTGTCATATTTTTCTTTCTTGTGTTTAGCAGCGTTACCAGGTGCAGAAAGTCATCTAACCCAAGTTATGTCTCAGGCGTGCATACAAATTAATAGATGAAGTTGTCCCTAAAATGGCCTCTAGATGCTAGTAGAGTCATATTTGTGCAACTCTGGTAATATTACTGAACCTTGTCAGTCATCATGGGTCTTTGACTTCTAAAAACACCACTCATCTGATTGTCAATAAATGCACGTCGTCTGTGAGGGGGAGCCATGACAGCAACGTGTTTTACAACAGTGCAGTTACACTTAAAAAAAAACCTTCAGTCGGCACCAAAGCTCACCAAACTGAATTCCTACATATTGTTGCTTTAACTATCCCACTAGCTGACAGTTGTTGAAGCTGTGGTTAATATTAGAATAAATACTGTGGAATTTTTTTTTTTTTTTTTTGGAAAAGGGGCCAAAAACAGAATAATTGTTGAGCATATAAAAGTATTCATTATAGAGTTACTGTTGGACTTCTAAAGGGTTGCCACATAAGTGACTAAAGTGGAGCAGGGGCCTTTGTAAGTTGTGCTGAACTGGTTTCTTGTGTTTATCTGACATCTCTGACTCCAGCAGTGTCCACGATGTCTCTAAAAATGCTGCTCCCTGTTGGCGACTCTTGACTCAAGGCTTAGGGGGATGGATATGTAAAAGACACTAAAAAAGAATCGCTGATCCTGTTTTATATTTTATTGATGAAAAGTGAAACATCATTTCAACCAGTTTTCGTTGTAGAATCAAAACAGGGCAGCCCACAGCTGGTGAAAGACCGGGACAGGGGACGAGCAGCAGATGTTACAAAGAGTTACTGAAGTGTTAATCAGAGAGTCACACTCACCTTCCCTGATACGATCTTTTCATAGATCTGAATGGGCTGGTCTGCAAAGAAAGGCGGGTACCCTGCTGCCATCTCATAGACGAGTACGCCCAGCGCCCACCAGTCCACTGCCTTGTTATAACCCTGGTGGATTCAACACAGATGAAAACAAGGAAGAAGGAACAGGGTGGAGAGTCAACAGTTAGAGACGGTTAATTAAGTCAAAACTTCATTTAGCTTTGATTTGTTTCAGTTTACTCCAAAAGCTAGTCGAAGCCTGTCAAATATTTCCCCAATAACAAACTGAAACACAGCTTATTGGTAGGACCATAAATATCTCAAAGTTTTAAATCAATAGTGTCTGAAATAAAAATACCAAAATGTTTCAAAGCTGCCATTTTTACATTGTGCACTAGGCTGTAAGAACATTGCAGCAATACGTGCTTACTTTTGATTCAGCGAGTTTATTTCATTGAAGGTTCAGATGCTGAAAACAAAAACAGCATCTGACAAATCAGAAAATAAAAAGGGAAACAAAGGAGGCTCACCTTGCTGAGAATAATCTCTGGGGCTAGATATTCTGGGGTGCCACACAGTGTCCAGGTCCGGCCCTTTACACGTTTGGCAAAGCCAAAATCTGTCACCTAGGTGACAAAAAGAAAGAGCAGGGACATTTAATGAGAGGGTCAACATATTTTTTTTTATTTAACCTTTATTTAACTAGGTAATTAACCCATTCAGATCAAGATCACAAAGGTGACCTGGCCAAGATGGTAGCAGCATGCGTCATAATTTAGAGGTGGGGGGAAAAATCGATACAGCATAGTGTTGTGATATTTTTCGTGGCGATCTTATATCGTCTCATGGCCGGCAAGTATCGATATTTGTATGACATTAATAGAAAATATGTTTTTTTAAAATGTTTAATTGCTGGTGGGGTGGCACGATTCATTTTAGCAAGTTGCATTGTTTAAAATGACTGCAGTCGTTCAGTCTGTACATGTTTGTGTTGAGTTGGATGAGACTGAAACTGATTGTGAGGTGCATGCAGCCGTTTATTATCACAGTGTGGTCCGTCTGTGGGATAGACTCCCACTGTGAAGAAATAAAAAGACTAAAGTGACGTGAATAGAATGTTTTCTTATTTGACAAAACAGTTCTGCATTAAGTTTAATGTTGTGGACATTATATGCACTTAAAAATTTAAATGACAATATATTGTATCGCAATTCTCAGCATATCGCATAATGTTTAAAATCGCAATAATAACATATCGTGGGGGCTCTGGTGAGTACCACCCCTAATAAACATTACATGATTAAGAAACATAATTTTACAAACTACAAGTGACAAGCAGACAACAATTACAATGTGCAAAAGTGTCCTCTCATTGTTTAAGCATAGGAACGGTAGAGAAAAGAGGTGGATGTTACACAGAGGCAAACAGACCAAAGAGGGATGGACTTTGGAGTTTTCACCACTAGAGGGCAGCAGACTATGCGTTATAAGACAGCTGCAGTGTGCCAGAACACTGGTCTGCAATCACAGCTTCTGTATCGCACTCACACTGCTTCAACTTTTCATGTGTCCACATGACTATTTGTGACAATAATTTCTGTTTAATTGCATTGTTTAGCATGAATAAACTCCTACTGATGTGTTATTATTAAAGGACCAATATGTCAGATATCTACTGAATGAAATGAAAAAATGACGTTACTGTATCATCAGACATTAAGGAAACATGCTATGTTGAAGTGCTGGCTTCTCTGACAACAATGCAGCAGCCAGTATGTCCTCCTTCTAAGTTTAGATTCTGGTCCTAAATAGTCTGCTTTTGTTTTGATCAGAGAAGACGGTTCTAATGCGTCTCACAGGGCCGTTTTGGATGCCCCTCAGTTTGCCAGGCAAACAGCAAACCAGCAGGTGTTGCAGCGATGGAAGCGGGCAAGCAAATTGGATCAGATAGAATTGATTTTATCCGACCTAAAAAGCCTCTGCATGTTTCTAAGAAGCTCCACAAGCAGAAACGTGCTCAAACTAGGATCAATATTGCAGATGCTTTTGAAAAATGGAGAGAGGTTAGAACACAGAAAGGTTTACAGACCCATGCAGAGCTGGCTAAACACTGAAGCTTCAGTGTCCGTGACATGGCAACCTGTGTGAGCATCCTGGGAAGGAGGGGGGGCAGCGCTCTTCAATGTTTTGAATTTGGACTGCAGTACCCGTTTTAAACACTAGGTGTCAGAGTTACATACAGTAATGATCCTTTTTAATTAGAGTTATGAATGAATCCTATGAAAACATAGAAATAACAACTTTTGTAATTTATGATGAAGCACATATGGTGTCAAATTCTTTGAGAAAAGAATGTTTGTTTGGATATTTTTTGGAATGCCTCAGGAACATGTTGCAGACACGTGTACTGTGTAAATCATGAAGATCAGCTGATCAAAAGAGTGATTTATATCAACTGTGGACTCTTTATTTGTTGTGTCCTGTTTATCGTTGCATGAGGGGGTGTTCACCTGTATGTATCCCTGTTGGTCTATGAGCAGGTTTTCAGGTTTCAGGTCTCTGTAGATCAGGTCCAAAGCGTGCAGGTACTCAAAGGTCAGGACGATCTGAGCTGCGTAGAACCGAGCGTGAGGCTCACTGTACACAACAATGGGGAGAGAGGGGGGGGGGGAGAGAGAGAGAGAGGGAGAGAGGGGGAGAAGGAGAGAGAGGGAGAGAGGGGGAGAGGGAGAGAGAGGGAGAGAGAGGAAGAGAGGGGGAGAGGGAGAGAGGGAGAGAGGGGGAGAGAGAGAGGGAGATGGGGGGAGAGAGAGATAGAGAGTGGGAGAAGGGGGAGAGAGAGAGGAGAGAG